>NC_135569.1:17936756-18054256 GCF_964340395.1 Glandiceps talaboti | reverse complement strand
ATGAAGGTGTATTCACAACGTGATGATCCCATTGGCAATATGCTAATTAGGTCTAAAAATGTATGCAAGTATGCCTAGCAACAAGACCACACCCATAGGAACAGCCAAATGATGATGTCTATCGCAAAGATGAAACAAGGCATTGGTAGATAAGTGAATAACTATTCCAAAAATGTAAGCAAATATGCCTAGCAACCAGACCATGGCCATAGCAACAGCCCAATGCAGTTGTTCTATAATGCCATTGGTGCTATTTTTTAAATGACCTGGCCGCTGAAAGCATTCACTTCTTCGAAAACATGCTTACATGTTCATCACTTTATTCATCGTGCTAACATGAAGTGAGACCAATATTATCAAAATCATGAAATTCTTCCATTTCTTATTTCAGATTCCAATTACTTTGTGTTGAAGCCAATCTTATTAAAATTCGATGTAGTGTACACATCACGATTTCTGTTTTGCAGTTACATTTACTGTCAATTGTTCTTTTGTTAGCACTAGTTACATACATCTGACACAAAACCAGTTTTCCCGAACCCAACCTCATTCTTACGAGTAGCCAACCAGAATCCATCTTACATTATAACATGAAACGTTCGAAATTGAAAGAAAAAGAACGATCAAACAATAATGATAACATTGTTTGCGCTCTGTGCTCATACTATGCATTTTCATTGGTTGAGTAAATTCACTCAGCGCTCTCGTGTGGCTCAAGGAGAAAATGTATGGTATTATGTTAGATGTATATGTAACAAGAGCTCACAAAAAAACAAACGACAGTAATGTAACAGCCAAAACGAAAAAGTGTAATCACAATGTGTACACTACATCAGATTTTAATCAGATTGTGATGAAGCACACAGCATTCAAAAACATGCTAATTTATTGAATGCGTACATGAAGTGAAACCTCTAGAGTTCAATACAAGAAATTCTTCTGTTTTTAATTTCAGATTCCAATTACTGTGTGTTGAAGCATACAGCCTCCTTCGAAAACATGCTAATTTATTCATCAGTTTATTCACTATGATGCTGGCATCAGGAATACCAGAACTACAGACCATTGATGATATCCACTATCTACAGAAGACGCTGGCAGTCAACAAAACAGGAGACCAGGCCATTGAGTACTTTGTCAAACAATTTAATGATGCACATGGTGGTGGCTGGACAACAAAAATTGATTGGATGCTTCATGCATTGAAACATCGGAATAACTGATCAAGTTTAGAAGAAGCTGATGGTTTTGAATAAAAACACTAATTGATTGAATAATTGGATCTTATACATTTAAAACACAGAATAAGTGAAGTTATTTATTGTGTGAATAAACAAGATAAAATCACACAACAAGAGTCATCCACAAGAGTCATGTTTGATGTTCTAGTGACCAAAATTAATTTGATGTTGTGAATGGTTGAACTACAACATAATCAATAAAGAAATGGAACTGAGAAATGACAATAGAGAAATGTTATTAATTTATAATATTAGTTTTAATACAGCCAACTCTGCAATAGACAATATACAACTCTGTCAGAGTGTAACATTCACTAAGTTTTGGGGGTTTGCCAAATAGAATAGAGCTGATTTGACAATTTCAGTTGTGTGGAACAACAAGTCCTGTTTTTATCCAGGGAAAGAATAAATGCAATGTTGATTTCTTGTTTGCTACTTTCAATGAGTTAGTTAAGAGTTCTAAAGATAAGACCCAGTGTGCATCATGAACTAAAGTGGGCCACTGTACTGCAGGTATTCCCAAGTCAAGTAGTTAGCTTTAAGTAGAGTTAGGCCACCATAACACCACTAGTACTATAGGTGTCAAATACATCCTATACTTTCTGTGCCGATGTATTTCAATAGATTTTGAATCATTGACCACCATAACACCACTAGTACTATAGGTGTCAAATACATCCTATACTTTCTGTGCTGATGTATTTCAATAGATTTCGAGTCATTGACCACCATAACACCAATAGTACTATAGGTGTCAAATACATCCTATACTTTCTGTGCTGATGTATTTCAATAGATTTTGAATCATTGACCACCATAACACCACTAGTACTATAGGTGTCAAATACATCCTATACTTTCTGTACTGATGTATTTCAATAGATTTTGAATCTTCTAATAGTAAACTTCAAACTCCAACTAATATGAAATAACTCTAGAGGACTACTGCATAAATTTCTTAATTTTGAAGAGAAAGAATGATGGTGTATGGGGGGGGGGCTAGATTTTAGTCCTCATGGATTCATAACTCTTCAGTGTAGTCATGGTAATAGAGGGTAATAGAGGGCGCTCTAACCGTCCATCAACGCATGGTGTGAAATATCTGGTTTTAATACTAGAGTGCAACTCAAATTCCAATGATGGCAGGCAATACAGGAATAATATTTTATCAATGATTTTTTTTTTAGTTTTGTATATTCGCCGACAATCATGTCAATCTACACTTTTAAAGAGATCAAATATCCAACATATAGAAATGCACAACTTTAGATTATTTCAAGAAATAATGTTTTGTTATTGCAATTTTATTTTGATGTCAATATGTTTGTTACCATGGCAATATTAATGGCTATATTGTTAGAATTAGTTGTACATTTTAAGAAATTTAATGGATTCAATGTTTTGAAGTTTATTTTGTTGTAAAACATGCCATTTATTCAGTAGTGCCATTTTAGTTTTGGACAAATTTGTTTATTCAGACTTGTTTTAAAAATATAGTCAAGTATGTGACTGTATAACAGTCTCTGTTATCGTGTGTTCCCAAATTGTCTATGTTCATGTGATATGAGAGATATAGATGAGTTGAATGGCTCTAATGACATGATAGCATAAATAGGAAAACTTACAAAGATTTAGTAGTCTGACTGTCATCTTGTCATTAATTTTGCTGATGGTGGAAATTCGACATTGCAAGCCTCTAAACTCAAAGACCACCACATTTATTTTCATAGAGCCTTCAAATTCAAAGACCACCACATTTATTTTCATAGAGCATCTAAATTCAAAGACCACCACACAGATGATTTACCAAACGTAGTACAATATTTGTTGGGGGTGGGGGCAGGGAGAAATTGTTTTACAGGTCTGGACACACATTTGGTATGCACAACATCAATTAAGTCACATTTATTTTTATAGAGCTGCAGTAGCTGTAAGTTTTTGCTATTTTTTCACTCTTTTTTTTGGCATTGAAAAATACTCCAACTTTTACATATACAAGTATTAAAACTGAAGTTACTGTCCATGTGTAAACAGTGCAAATAAACAGTCTGGACCATTTGTTTGTCAACAAGATGTAAATATGTGTGATGATGGGTTCAATCTCTTAGTGAGCATATATATTTCAGAAAGTATAACAAAATAAATAAGTTAAGAATAAGCTTTCAAATAATGAATGAAAAAAAGTGGCACTTCACAGACGTTGAGACAATAGTGTAGAGACTAGATGCCACTTTACAGATGTTGACACGATAGTGTAGAGACTAGATGGCACTTTACAGATGTTGAGACGATAGCGTAGAGACTAGATGGCACTTCACAGACATTGAGACGATAGTGTAGAGACTAGATGCCACTTTACAGATGTTGACACGATAGTGTAGAGACTAGATGGCACTTTACAGACGTTGAGACGATAGTGTAGAGACTAGATGGCACTTCACAGACGTTGAGATGATAGTGTAGAGACTAGATGGCACTTTATAGATGTTGAGATGATAGTGTAGAGACTAGATGGCACTTTATAGATGTTGAGACGATAGTGTAGAGACTAGATGCCACTTTACAGATGTTGAGACGATAGTGTAGAGACTAGATGGCACTTTATAGACGTTGAGACGATAGTGTAGAGACTAGATGGCACTTCACAGACGTTGAGACGATAGTGTAGAGACTAGATGGCACTTTATAGATGTTGAGACGATAGTGTAGAGACTAGATGGCACTTTATAGATGTTGAGACGATAGTGTAGAGACTAGATGCCACTTTATAGATGTTGAGACGATAGTGTAGAGACTAGATGGCACTTCACAGACGTTGAGACGATAGTGTAGAGACTAGATGGCACTTTACAGATGTTGAGACTGGATGGCACTTCACGGACGTTGAGACGATAGTGTAGAGACTAGATGGCACTTTATAGATGTTGAGACGATAGTGTAGAGACTAGATGGCACTTTACAGATGTTGAGACGATAGTGTAGAGACTAGATGGCACTTTATAGATGTTGAGACGATAGTGTAGAGACTAGATGGCACTTTACAGATGTTGAGACGATGAGACTAGATGGCACTTCACAGACGTTGAGACGATAGTGTAGAGACTAGATGGCACTTTACAGACGTTGAGACGATAGTGTAGAGACTAGATGGCACTTCACAGACGTTGAGACGATAGTGTAGAGACTAGATGGCACTTTACAGATGTTGAGACGATAGTGTAGAGACCAGATGGCACTTTACAGATGTTGAGACGATAGTGTAGAGACCAGATGGCACTTTACAGATGTTGAGACGATAGTGTAGAGACTAGATGGCACTTTACAGACGTTGAGACGATAGTGTAGAGACTAGATGGCACTTCACAGACGTTGAGACGATAGTGTAGAGACTAGATGGCAGTTTACAGACGTTGAGACGATAGTGTAGAGACTAGATGGCACTTCACAGACGTTGAGACGATAGTGTAGAGACTAGATGGCACTTCACAGACGTTGAGACGATAGTGTAGAGACTAGATGGCACTTTATAGATGTTGAGACGATAGTGTAGAGACTAGATGTCACTTTATAGATGTTGAGACGATAGTGTAGAGACTAGATGGCACTTTACAGATGTTGAGACGATAGTGTAGAGACTAGATGGCACTTTACAGATGTTGAGACGATAGTGTAGAGACTAGATGGCACTTTATAGATGTTGAGACGATAGTGTAGAGACTAGATGGCACTTCACAGACGTTGAGACGATAGTGTAGAGACTAGATGGCACTTTATAGATGTTGAGACGATAGTGTAGAGACTAGATGGCACTTTATAGATGTTGAGACGATAGTGTAGAGACTAGATGTCACTTTATAGATGTTGAGACGATAGTGTAGAGACTAGATGGCACTTTACAGATGTTGAGACGATAGTGTAGAGACTAGATGGCACTTTACAGATGTTGAGACGATAGTGTAGAGACTAGATGGCACTTTATAGATGTTGAGACGATAGTGTAGAGACTAGATGGCACTTCACAGACGTTGAGACGATAGTGTAGAGACTAGATGGCACTTTATAGATGTTGAAACGATAGTGTAGAGACTAGATGGCACTTTATAGATGTTGAGACGATAGTGTAGAGACTAGATGGCACTTTACAGACGTTGAGACGATAGTGTAGAGACTAGATGGCACTGTATAGATGTTGACACGATAGTGTAGAGACCAGATGGCACTTTATAGATGTTGAGACGATAGTGTAGAGACTAGATGGCACTTCACAGATGTTGAGACGATAGTGTAGAGACTAGATGGCACTTTACAGATGTTGAGACGATAGTGTAGAGACTAGATGGCACTTGACAGACGTTGAGACGATAGTGTAGAGACTAGATGGCACTTCACAGACATTGAGACGATAGTGTAGAGACTAGATGTCACTTTATAGATGTTGAGACGATAGTGTAGAGACTAGATGGCACTTTACAGATGTTGAGACGATAGTGTAGAGACTAGATGGCACTTTACAGATGTTGAGACGATAGTGTAGAGACTAGATGGCACTTTATAGATGTTGAGACGATAGTGTAGAGACTAGATGGCACTTCACAGACGTTGAGACGATAGTGTAGAGACTAGATGGCACTTTATAGATGTTGAAACGATAGTGTAGAGACTAGATGGCACTTTATAGATGTTGAGACGATAGTGTAGAGACTAGATGGCACTTTACAGACGTTGAGACGATAGTGTAGAGACTAGATGACACTGTATAGATGTTGACACGATAGTGTAGAGACCAGATGGCACTTTATAGATGTTGAGACGATAGTGTAGAGACTAGATGGCACTTCACAGATGTTGAGACGATAGTGTAGAGACTAGATGGCACTTTACAGATGTTGAGACGATAGTGTAGAGACTAGATGGCACTTGACAGACGTTGAGACGATAGTGTAGAGACTAGATGGCACTTCACAGACATTGAGACGATAGTGTAGAGACTAGATGGCACTTGACAGACGTTGAGACGATAGTGTAGAGACTAGATGGCACTTGACAGACGTTGAGACGATAGTGTAGAGACTAGATGGCACTTTATAGTTGTTGAGACGATAGTGTAGAGACTAGATGGCACTTTATAGATGTTGAGACGATAGTGTAGAGACTAGATGGCACTTTATAGATGTTGAGACGATAGTGTAGAGACTAGATGGCACTTCACAGACATTGAGACGATAGTGTAGAGACTAGATGGCACTTTATAGTTGTTGAGACGATAGTGTAGAGACTAGATGGCACTTCACAGACGTTGAGACGATAGTGTAGAGACTAGATGGCACTTTACAGATGTTGAGACGATAGTGTAGAGACTAGATGGCACTTCACAGACGTTGAGACGATAGTGTAGAGACTAGATGGCACTTCACAGACGTTGAGACGATAGTGTAGAGACTAGATGGCACTTTATAGATGTTGAGACGATAGTGTAGAGACTAGATGTCACTTTATAGATGTTGAGACGATAGTGTAGAGACTAGATGGCACTTTACAGATGTTGAGACGATAGTGTAGAGACTAGATGGCACTTTACAGATGTTGAGACGATAGTGTAGAGACTAGATGGCACTTTATAGATGTTGAGACGATAGTGTAGAGACTAGATGGCACTTCACAGACGTTGAGACGATAGTGTAGAGACTAGATGGCACTTTATAGATGTTGAAACGATAGTGTAGAGACTAGATGGCACTTTATAGATGTTGAAACGATAGTGTAGAGACTAGATGGCACTTTATAGATGTTGAGACGATAGTGTAGAGACTAGATGGCACTTTACAGACGTTGAGACGATAGTGTAGAGACTAGATGGCACTTTATAGATGTTGACACGATAGTGTAGAGACCAGATGGCACTTTATAGATGTTGAGACGATAGTGTAGAGACTAGATGACACTTTATAGATGTTGAGACGATAGTGTAGAGACTAGATGGCACTTCACAGACGTTGAGACGATAGTGTAGAGACTAGATGGCACTTCACAGACATTGAGACGATAGTGTAGAGACTAGATGGCACTTCACAGATGTTGAGACGATAGTGTAGAGACTAGATGGCACTTTACAGACGTTGAGACGATAGTGTAGAGACTAGATGGCACTTGACAGACGTTGAGACGATAGTGTAGAGACTAGATGGCACTTGACAGACGTTGAGACGATAGTGTAGAGACTAGATGGCACTTGACAGACGTTGAGACGATAGTGTAGAGACTAGATGGCACTTCACAGACATTGAGACGATAGTGTAGAGACTAGATGGCACTTGACAGACGTTGAGACGATAGTGTAGAGACTAGATGGCACTTTATAGATGTTGAGACGATAGTGTAGAGACTAGATGGCACTTTATAGATGTTGAGACGATAGTGTAGAGACTAGATGGCACTTCACAGACATTGAGACGATAGTGTAGAGACTAGATGGCACTTTATAGTTGTTGAGACGATAGTGTAGAGACTAGATGGCACTTCATAGACGTTGAGACGATAGTGTAGAGACTAGATGGCACTTTACAGATGTTGAGACGATAGTGTAGAGACTAGATGGCACTTCACAGACGTTGAGACGATAGTGTAGAGACTAGATGGCACTTCACAGACGTTGAGACGATAGTGTAGAGACTAGATGGCACTTTATAGATGTTGAGACGATAGTGTAGAGACTAGATGGCACTTTACAGACGTTGAGACGATAGTGTAGAGACTAGATGGCACGTCACAGACGTTGAGACGATAGTGTAGAGACTAGATGGCACTTTACAGATGTTGAGACGATAGTGTAGAGACTAGATGGCACTTTATAGATGTTGAGACGATAGTGTAGAGACCAGATGGCACTTTACAGACGTTGAGACGATAGTGTAGAGACTAGATGGCACTTTATATATGTTGGGACGATAGTGTAGAGACTAGATGGCACTTCACAGACGTTGAGACGATAGTGTAGAGACTAGATGGCACTTTACAGATGTTGAGACGATAGTGTAGAGACTAGATGGCACTTTACAGATGTTGAGACGATAGTGTAGAGACTAGATGGCACTTCACGGACGTTGAGACGATAGTGTAGAGACTAGATGGCACTTCACGGACGTTGAGACGATAGTGTAGAGACTAGATGGCACTTCACAGACATTGAGACGATAGTGTAGAGACTAGATGGCACTTTATATATGTTGAGACGATAGTGTAGAGACTAGATGCCAATTAACCTAACACAGAATGTCATCTAACTCAATAAAATGTTACTAACATTACTACATTTCAACACCTAACTTAACAGAATTCTAATATTGCTACATTTCAACATCTGACTTACAGTGCTGTATTGGGAAATTAGAGTGCTACATTTGTAATGAGAGAAGAATGTCATATGTTAAAATGGCCAATCCAGTCTTCATTCTGAATGGGTGTTGCATTCATGTGATGTTCATTCCAGTGTTCATAGAAACTAAATGTTAGCTCTGTTTGGCTGACTGCACATTGTTTGTAACATATACAATATGATAGGTCAGTCTTAATTACACAGTCCATAGTGAAAACATCACTAGGTCAGTCTTTCATTTTTTTTTCGCGATGGGCAATGTATCCGCAAGCGGGCTTAAATGCACATTTTGTTTCCAAATTAAGGGATTTCTTTATATCTTCAGAATAATACATGTAACAATATACATTTCAGTCAATTCAAAACTATATAATATTTTATACAGTGGTTTACTTGACTCTGATGATGCATACAAGAGTGAATTGAGATTAAACTAACCTGTTGCATATCCAACGTGCACTAAACGAAATGAGCAAAACGTTACAACCATGGGAAGTGGGCTAAGCAGTCATTAGGTATTCAAAAGTTTGATAGTCTGAAAGTCGTGAAATGTTTTGCTCTTTAGTTGTGATTTTTTGGAACCAAACTAAACTTCAGGAGAAGTCTAGTGCACATCCGCAAAATATATTTCAGCTTTGCCACAACAAAATACACTTCATAGCCATATAATATGTACTGCATATTATGATTGTCTAAATTCTGGTATTTTATAAAAACCGTATTCAAGCATTTTAAGACTTTAAATTATGTCTATGGTTTTATCAATTCTTTAAGGTCAGCAAGACTTGTGGTAAAATGATAAACTGCATACTAGACGATGTCTATGGCATAACTGGCATATAAACTTTGTTCATCAAAGCCCTCGTGAGTTTGGCTTCCACACTGCCTCACCCCAAGGCCAGAGCCAAGAACTGCTCATAGCTCCGCGGTCAAAATCCAAGTTGTGAATCTGCGACGCTATGGCGGTTGTTACAATAATTAAATTACAACAAGTCAAGCATATGAGATGAGCTTTTAATAACAATAGGTTATGCATAATTATGAGCGTCATGGAGATGAAAGAAATGACATCTTCAGACATACGATATTAGTGTACCTATTGTCTTGACACCCATGTGAGCTATATTCATTTCGATTCTCTAACTAGGTATTCGGCGACATGTATATGACATTGTTCTTTCTCCTCTAAGGCTTGTCCCAAGCCGTAAAAAATGAAAAATTAAATAAAAATACCTCTCTTTTCTTGAGATTTGTCCTCAAATCTATTTAAAATAATTGACTGAATAAAACATAGATAAAATTGTCGCATATTTGGAACATGCGATCATTTCTGTCAGAAATTTACGTATCATAGTCGACAATAATATGTGGTTGTATGCGTAGTCAAGAAAATTTCACGCCATAGGACACATTGCAGAAGAGCAACCAACTTCAATTTACAATATTGGTGAAATTCGAGGCCAGAGAACGATTACCACTAAACCAATGCCCCCAAACCCACAATATCAATATGATCAGGCACATCAAAGAATTAAAATATCTCCCAACCCCGTTCCTAACCCACACGAAGAAAGTGGGAAGTTGTCTTGGACCTAGTTATGCTTGTTTAGTTATGTCTTATCAAGAACACCTTATTTTCAGCTCGTATCAAGGGTTCTTACCTGATGTATATGAACGATTAGTGATAACGGCATTGATGCAATCTGATTAAAATCTGATGTTAGATAGGCTGGTTTTCCTGTATTTACCTTTATTCCATCGTTATTGCGTCTTTTACGTGAGTTTTTTTTTCCTGGGCGAACGTTCGCCAGATTTTAATCAGATTGGCATTGATGCAACTTCACTCAAACTTGAGGACCTTATGCAATTTATTAACTACATATGTAATTTTAATCCTGCTATTGTTACGAGTCACAGATCTAAATTATATCCATTCAGGATATTTTGGTAAATTTTCTTTATGAACTCTTTTAATATCTTACGTTCTAATAGGGTAACAAATTCATTATTTCCTGAAGTACCTTTAGCAGCTTGGCGTCGTGATACCGGTCTTAGATATATGGTGGGCCATACAGAACAACATGGATTGGAAGTTAATGCTGGTTCATTTCCATGCGATCGTACTCGATGTGGTATATGTCATTTCATTATCAAAAGAATCGTAACTATCCCGTATCTATGCATTTTATTACCAACGATCACAGTGTATCTGATCTGTTTATTTCAGGAATTTGTAAGGTTTCCGGTGATGAGAAAGTATTGAGGTTGAAGGAAGAGGAAATCATTTTCCGTCTCGGAATGCTGGAACCCCTTGGAATTAATAGATTATTCACGTCATTCCCAGTCTATTAGTTTTTTGTTTGTTTTTTGTTTTGTTTTAATTCAGGCGTGTTCTATTGGGTTCTTTTTGGTACATGCGAATATTAGAACTTTTCACACGTATATAACCGTTAATCACGCGCGGTTGTCGTTCTGTTCCATAACATTCAGATATATTCAGGTGTTTACCTAATATGTCTGAAGCTTGCCGATAAATACCTTGATAAAGAATTGTTATTAGAAACGTGAGATTTTACATCTATTTATTCGGACTGACTTACAAGTTCCATATGCATTTCTTTCCCTTAAACATAAATACAGACACTTGCATCATATCTGTAGCACTTCGGGACCACGAGATATTCAGTACTTTCATATATTGGCAAACTTGATACCAGTTGTCTTGGTAACAAAAGTTTGTAATAAAAGCAACTCCGCATATACCTTTGCTGTATTTTTCCTGAAAGACTATATTATTTGCTATTTTCTGAGCGATTTTCATCTCTAAAGATCATGTCTAATGTTAGCTATAGAAAGATACCGACGGTGTTTTAATAATTACAACAAATTGAGATGACCTTGAATGTTGACAATGACCTTGACCTTTGATCGAAACCATAATGTAATCAGTGAATTGCTTTTCCCCAAAACCCAATGCATAAACACTTACATTAGGTCAATAGTCCTTTCAGATTACTATATTAACAGTTTGGTATAATTGGGGATATTGACAGCAGTTGTCTTAACAGGGTTTTTTTTTTTTTTTATATAAAGCAACTTCTTATATACATTTTTTTCACGTCTTTCGGAATGATTGTACATTTGGCCATTTTCTGACCGACTTAGAGCTTTACCAGTCATATCTGATGGCGTTATTTACATACCAGTTTCAGTGAATGTTTCGATAAAAGTCCAACAAATTAAGATGACCTTGTAGTTTGACTATGACCCTGAACTTGAATCGAAAAGGTCATGTGATCATTGAGTTCCTTATCCCCTCAAATATATATATATACGCATACTTTAATTATGATTATAGCATTTCTGGGGCACTAGATATGGCGTTTTTTAATGTTTTAGCCTCCTTCAAAAGAATGTCAATGTTACCATGGAAACCGTTCCCTGTGAGTTTGCGCAACAGAATCCAGAGGGGCAACATCAGTTTTCTGAAGGCAGAGATGTTACACTAACCAAATCAGGGCTGAACCAAATATACTGCAGGCAATTTTTTCTTCAAAATTGTAGACTATCTCACCGCGGCTAGGGGGTCTCTCCTACGGCACCGAGCTTTGACCCGCTACCCGTGCTGATTTCATTCAAGGCTGTTGACAATTATATGAATGATGTCACAAAATGTCATGGTTTGTGTGGATGATTTTGAAGATTATGCAAAGAAACATCTACCTCTGAGAGTATGGGCATTCTATGGGTCAGGTGCAGGTATGGAACATACCCTTTCAGAGAATAGGACAGCCTATAGAAGGTGAGTTACACTTGCAGTGACGAGTGCAGGACAGGACACAGACATATGCAGATACTTGTGACACTTGACACATTATACTCAGACCATTGATCACTTTTATAACCAAAATTTGCTGCTCAAACGATTCTTTGTAAATCTGACTGTGGTTTAGCAACCATGACATGGGCCTTCATGTACGTAGAAAGCCCGGTAGAAACTTGCACGACTGTCCCATAGCCTACATTATACATATCATGATGTGAATGTAATAGATGTATGTACATATGGCATATAATAATGAATTCACATCTACATACCTCATCATTAACTCATAATGTCATATCACCCCATGCATAACATGCATAAAGGCCTATCGTAACATAATTGTAAACGTATACGACATTGTGTGCCGCTCATCGTCGCAAACCACGTCACGCCCTCTTTTACGGCACCGTACATACGTACGTGCTCTCGTTATTTCGAAGTCAGTACGGTGTACATAGCGGAAGAAAAACAGCTCTACAGATGGTTTGCGAGAATGGTGGCGCTCTATTTTGCCAGCTCTCAATAAGAAGAGACTGATGGTGGGGGGGGGGGGGTATATTATTAGATTGGTCTATATTCTAGTAAGTCAATATCCCAGTATTTATTCGAAAACATAATTCCCAGAGGATGTACTAAAGGTTATAAATCGGAGATAAAATAAGTAAAATAAATGAACTTTAAAGTAGACAGTAAAAAAAGTAAAAAGTAAAAAATGGTAAAATTAATAAAATAGTAATGATAATTTGTTTTAAAAATTGAAAAGTAAAAAAATAAAAATGTGATTCTAACAATAATCTGTTATAAAATAGAAACATACTAAATGTGTTATAAGAGTAGGTGTTACTGTCTCATGTCATGTATTGTAGGACATTGTCAGTACAGTGGTAGGTGTTACTGTCTCATGTCATGTATTGTAGGACATTGTCAGTACAGTGGTAGGTGTTACTGTCTCATGTCATGTATTGTAGGACATTGTCAGTACAGTGGTAGGTGTTACTGTCTCATGTCATGTATTGTAGGACATTGTCAGTACAGTGGTAGGTGTTACTGTCTCATGTCATGTATTGTAGGACATTAATAATATCGTTGGTCATCATTTACTAAATTTTCAAATGTAGGCACATACAGTTTAACTTTTAGCACAACTAGGTTCAGGAGTGCTGTAGGCACTGAGAAATGTGTGTGTGTGTGTGTGTGTGTGTGGTGGGGGGGGGGGGGTGTGTGAACTACTTAAAGTCAAAAACCACCAGACTGATAGGCTTGGTATTTGGTGGGGACATTACTTAGGCTAAAAAAAAAAGGTTTTGTTTCCCGTCCTAAGGTAATTTCAAAAATGATGCGGTGATGCGGGTTGGGTTTTTTTTGTTTTTTTTCCATTTTTTTTTCCATTTTTTCCCCCATTTTTTATGGGGGGGGGGGGGTTATGGAAACACACAACTGGTGGATCGATCAACCATAAACATTCCCAAGAACGCTGGCAAACTGTTCTCCCAAGGACTGGTACTGCCTTTTGCCATCCCTAGTTACGATCTTGCAACCACCTGATAATGGCATTGTGGAGTTCAAAACGTCTGTTTGGGCGATCCAAATTATGAAATTTAGGCCATACTTTTGAATGTCTTTGAGTCATCAGAACATGGAAGGCATCTTTAACAGGTTGCTGTGACACTTTGTTACACTCTTCGATCAAAACGATCTTTAAGTACTTGCCAAATTCCACTATGTCTTCCAGTTTTGCTTGTAGGGGGACACTCTGGAAATTTCCGTCATATACACGTGACACCAAAGCCTCAATACGGCATAGTTCGTACTGTTCGGGTAGAATAAATCGATCCCCAGAACTTAGAATACCTTTAAATAAGTCCTCGTACAATCTGCATACCTTGGTGGAACTTTCAACATCGACAAGTCCAAATGGACGCAAGATTTTGCTGCCAACGGACACTTGAATGGACAAAAGCATAGCGATACAAAAATAAAACATCCCCCTCACTGATCTACCACAGGCAACTGACAACGTACGAAGTATTTCAACTGTAAAAAAAAATTCAGTGATTGTAATACTATATATTTACGGTAGTTAAAGAATTCTTGTTTAGATGTACCTCTATGCATTTCGTCTTATGTACATGTTAGTTACATTCGAACGTGTTTCCTGGGTAGTGTTCATGTTTATCTCAGCGAAAGCGTACGCGTTCTCTGCAATTCGCTTCTCCTCGAACGTAAGTGCACATATCACACTAGTACACATGAATGATGATATAGACAAGGTGAGAAAGCTTGAGAGGACGTAATCGAAAAACACTACCAAAAAAAAAGAAATCCTCGCTTCAGTTTGTTCATGAGTAAAATGCATGATTAAACAAAGACTTATCTATGCATATAAAATTGTAGCGTTACGTTGTCGTGTTTTCTCTTTTAATGATGTTTGAAGGATATTGTTAGTCACTTCCGCATTTCAAGCTTTCCTACTTGTCTATTTCTACACATATGTCGCAAAAGTAGTCATGAAGTATTGTACGATTCATAGAAATATTTGCCACAGTTGTGTTATATGAACTCAGAAAAGGGGAAATTTAAGAAATGATTTCTTAAAAAACGTCCCTATCGTGAAAATTTTGGTCGCTTCGCATAGCGTTGCGTATACTATAAACTGTCTATGTGTCCGCTAGATGTTCTGTCTCACGAGCTTCTACAACACATGTATTACAGAGTATGCGTTCATCCTTATAACATGTATGTACGCGTCTACAAGATACGCTATGTTCCAACGTATTCAGACAAAATGTATAGAGGTACCATCAAATTACCAGTACTTTAATTACCCTTTAAATATACTAATACAATCACTGAATTTTTTTACGGTTGAAACATTTAGAACGTTGTCAGCTGCCTGTGGATCTACAGTAGTCAAATGAATTTTCACAAATCGCCAGTGACGTCTGAAACAATAAAGGGGAAACAGAATAAAAACGTATGATGCGCATGGTTTGGAATGACGCGCACGAGGACGGGAAACAAAACCTTTTTTTTTTTGGCCTTAGGGTGTGTAGATGGAAAAATATTCAAATGAAAACGATAACATCAGAAATGTGTGTTTATGGTCTAAAAACGTGATTTCTTGTGTGAAAAGATGCTTTCACTGAGCCTAAGAAATAAAAGGTTATTGTTACTCCCCGCCGGATGAAGTCCACATGAGGACTTATGGATTGGGTTCCGTCTGTCCGTGCGTCCGTGTGTCCCTGCGTCCGTGCGTCCGTGCGTCCGTTTGCAGCCGTTTCTTGGAGATGCCGGGACTGATTTTTTTCAAACTTGGTACAGGGACAACATACTATGACATACATATGCACGTCAATTTGTTTTATGATATGATCCAATATGGCCGCGTACCAACCATTTTGTTTGCGAATTTTCCCTGTCTAAAGCCATAACTCAGACATGCTTGAACAGATCTCATTCAAAGTTGCTAGTAGGACAGTGTGATATGACATACATGTGCATATTCATTTTCGTCGTGATACAATCCGATATGGCTGCCTGGTAGCCATTTTGTTTGCAAATTTTCCATGTCCAAAGCCATAACTCAGACATGCTTGAGCAGATCTCATTCGAAGTTGGCATTAGCACAGTGTTCTATGACATACATGTGCATATCCATTTTCGTCGTGATACAATCCGTTATGGCTGCCTGGTAGCCATTTTGTTTGCGAATTTTCCATGTCCAAAGCCATAACTCAGCCATGCTTGAACAGATCTCTTTCAAAGTTGGTATTAGCACAGTGTTCGGTAACATACATGTGCATATTCATTGTTGTCTTGATACGATCCAATATGGCTGCCTGGCAGCCATTTTGTTTGTGAATTTTCCATGTCCAAAGCCATAACTCAGACATGCTTGAACAGATCTCATTCAAACTTGGTATTAGCACAGTGTTCTGTGACATACATGTGCATATCCATTTTCATCATGATACAATCCGATATGGCTGTCTGGCAGCCATTTTGTTGGCACAGCTTTCATGTCCAAAGCCATAACTCGGACATGAACAGAGTAGTGATATCAAAAACAACCGTATAGGCCAAACAACATTAACCAGGTTTGACAATGACAACATAAACTGCCAGTTCCTTAAAACCCAATCATAGCGGGGACTATGTCATTTTGAATGACTTGTTTTATTGATGCCATGAAATCATTAAATCTATGGGTTACTTTGCATGTCAATGTCAATGGCATCAAGATTAACCTCTGTTTGAGGTTGCTTGGAAACCTGTTTTTAACACAGTTGAATTAAATCATAGACAGTCTATGATTAAAACAGGTTTATTAGCACAACTGAACTGATAAGGTTCAGTAGTGCTATAGGTGTGGTGCATTGTCTGTCTGTGTGTGTGTGTGTGTGTGTGTGTGTGTGTGTGTGTGTGTAAACAACTTAAAGTAAAAAAACTACTGGACCAATTGCTTTGATATTTGGTGGACAGCATGTTACTTTGGGTGTCTAGTTGGGAAATTGTTCAAAAAGACTTTAGTTCTTTAGTATATATTGTATTTATGTTAGAAGCCAAAAATTTAGTATTCATTGAGTGAACAGTGCTCATCAGACATCTTTGAAAGATTTTCAATTGCACTAAACCATTTACTTTTTAGCACAACTGAATTGATAAGGTTCAGTAGTGCTATAGGCATGGCAAAGTGTCTGTCTGTGTGTGTGTGTGTGTGTGTGTGTGTGTGTGTGTGTGCGTGTGTGTGTGCGTGTGTATGTGTTTGGGTGTGTGTAAACAAGTTAAAGTCAAAAACCGCTGGACCAATTGCCCTGATATTTGGTGAGTGTATTACCCTGGATGTCTAGTTGATAAAACTAGCCCTGGGCCACTTTTTGGAAAATAGGCAAATTCGGAACCACAATAAAGGAACTAAATAGAAGCTCAGGGCGATAATTTGGCTGTCAACACTCAACAGCCATGTGGCTCATATCATTACTAATAGGGACATATCAGTTTAGGGACACAACAATTAGGAAGACAAGAATAATAATTTCATTGTAATATAACTACAATACCCATAACTGAAAATGGTATTTTCCCCCTAATATTACAAGAATGATGGAATGGAAGAAGAATTCAGAATTCAGAGCTCTTTTGAGAAGCGCTGGAAGAATGTTACTGTCTTGGAAAGCTAGTGACTGTAAGAAAAAAACAATATAACTTCACAATTTTATGGTAAATTCTCACAAGAATGTATTAAAAAATTTAGTGTCGATGTTAAGATGCCTGTGACTTCACTGATTTATGCATGTGCTCTTCTTTCCCAAATTAACTATGACAGCAATCTTTGCTGTAGTGTCTGTGTTAAATATGGAGAACTTCTAAAATTACTTTTTCTTGTCATGCTGGTAATAAAAGCTCTTCGATCTTCGGCCTTCGATCTTCGTTTTGTATACTACCAGACAAGAGACGTCCATTTCGGCGTCTCATCTACTCCATGTAATGTTTCAATTGTAGATTAAGTTTACCAAAGTTGATCTGTTTGTTGCATTTTTTATGTTAACAATAGAACTGTGCGTTGTCACTGTATCTTATATGATGTCAACAAAACTGTCCCTTACGGAGTCAGTATACTTTTGTGGATTGACAGGCCTGACCCTGGACTTTTAATTTTGACGTCTGCCGTAAAATGAATGTGCCAAAGCGACGCAAGATGGGAAAATTATTGCGTCATTTGTAATTTTAGGGGGCCAATGTCGCAAGGCCGTGGCCTCGGCAGAACACTGACCCGGTATCTGTTTTGTAGAAGTAGTGAGTCAATGTACCCAGTATCTGTTTTGTAGAAGTAGTGAGTCAATGTACCCAGTATCTGTTGTGTAGAAGTAGTGAGTCAGTGTACCCGGTATCTGTTGTGACATTTCATTTCATTTCACATTCTTCATTTTTAGCACAACTGAACTGAGGTTCAGTAGTGCTATAGGGATCACCCGGCGTCTGTCTGTCTGTCTGTCTGTCTGTGTGTGTGTGTGTGTGTGTGTGTGTGTGTGTGTGTGTGTGTGTGTGTGTGTGTGTGTGTGTGTGTGTGTGTGGATGTGTGTGTGTGTGTGTGTAAACAACTTAAAGTAAAAAACCACTGAACCAATTGCCATGATATGTGGTGGGTTCATTACCTTGGGTGTCTAGTTGGGAAATTGTTCAAATCAAAATGATTGCATCACAGGTGTGTGATTTGGGTCAAAAAATGTGATTTTTGGTCAAAAAACTTAAACTCAGAAACTACTGGGCAGATTGGTGCGAAATTTGGTGGGAACATTCTTAAGGGGGTGTAAAGTAAGATTTGTTCATGACATGATGATTCTATCAGTGATAAGCAAATTAGGGCTAAAAATGTGTCTTTTTGGTTAAAAATCTATAATTCCAAAGCTACTGAGCAGATTAGGCTGAAATTTAAACTTTCAAAAGGGAATATATCTAGGGATGTATAGACAAAGAAATATTAAGCATACAAAGATTCCATGAGTGATATGCAAATTAGGTGTAAAAATGTTCATTTTTGGTCAAAAACTTATATCTCAAAATGTACTTGGTCAACGAGTCTGAAACTTGGTGAGATGTTTCTGAAAGTGTTATTCTGCAGATTTTCTTCAAAACATTTTGACAAAATTGGCAATAGCAACCATGACCACACCCTTAGCAACAACCAAATGGCAGTATATTATGGTCAAATAACAACATCATCTGGTAGGCAAATGAGTAAACATTCAAAAAAACTATGCAAATACCCTAGCAACCATGAACACACCCATAGCAACAGCCAAACGGGTGTGTATTTCACAAAGATAACAACAGGGATTAATAGACAATTGAATAAACAATCAAAAAATGTATGTAAATTTGCCTAGCAACAAGACCACACCCATAGCAACAGCCAAATAATCACATATATTGCAAAGATAACAACATGGTTGGATTGGCAACTGGACAGTCATTCAGCAAATGAACACTTATTGTTAGCATGGACTACCATATGGATAAACATTTTTAAAAACTACAGTTGTGCTACGACGCCATTGGCGGTATTTTATTTACATTTTATGTCTTTGTTTCTGGTTCAGAGTGTTGAATAAGTACTATCAACCTGATTTTCCGTGTTTTACTGGCAGTTATGCAAATCTTACTTGTCATGGTCCGTCGTCCCCCACCAGCACCACATCATTACCAGTTATAAACTTTATCGAAAACACAGCTAAAAAGGTACATGTGCATAAAGGTAAAAAAGATAAAATGCCTAATAATGATAAAACATAGGTTGGAAATGTATTAGAGGTGTGAATGTTTATATCTACTGCTATATACTTAGGGTTTTTATCGGGTTAATGAAATAAAAACATTCGCTTATGTCTCTTTGTCCCTACCAATTATGAAACAAAACAACAAGTCAGTTAACCATTGTATACCTAGGATTCTTCTGAAGCCAAGAGTGTTAAAGGATGTATCGACAAGAACTATGTCAACGAGGATACTTGGCCAAGAGATAGCTGCGCCAATATGTATATCACCATCAGCGTATCATGGTATGGCACATCCAGACGGAGAAGTTGCTACAGCTACAGGTAGGAATATAAATGATATTATGCAAGGATAAATTTCCCTCAATAATCCCTACCAAATTATCAAGAAACTCCCACAGGAAGATTTATGGAAAATTATTGCCCATTAATGTGTTACTTTTCCACAAAAAATATCTGAACGTATGTCCCTTTCCCGAAATTCTGAAGTGAAAGGTCAAAGGTCAAATGAACTTATATAGAGTCATACAATAGTGTTAATCATCATCTAACAATGAAGTTATATTATACATACTTTATAGAGTTATTACTATGTACTGGAGACCTCAATGTGTATCAAATGCTGAAATTATAAGCCTGGTCTGTAGCTAAACTAGCCTGGTCTGTAGCAATGCTGAAAAAGCCTGGTCTGTAGCTGAAATAGCCTGGTCTGTAGCAATGCTGAAAAAGCCTGCCCTGGTCTGTAGCAATGCTGAAATAGCCTGGTCTGTAGCAATGCTGAAATAGCCTGGTCTGTAGCTGAAATAGCCTGGTCTGTAGCAATACTGAAAAAGCCTGCCCTGGTCTGTAGCAATGCTGAAATAGCCTGGTCTGTAGCAATGCTGAAATAGCCTGCCCTGGTCTGTAGCAATGCTGAAATAGCCTGGTCTGTAGCAATGCTGAAATAGCCTGCCCTGGTCTGTAGCAATGCTGAAATAGCCTGGTCAGTAGCAATGCTGAAATAGCCTGCCGTGGTCTGTAGCAATGCTGAAATAGCCTGCCGTGGTCTGTAGCAATGCTGAAATAGCCTGCCGTGGTCTGTAGCAATGTTGAAATAGCCTGGTCTGTAGCTGAAATAGCCTGGTCTGTAGCAATGCTGAAATAGCCTGCCCTGGTCTGTAGCAATGCTGAAATAGCCTGGTCAGTAGCAATGCTGAAATAGCCTGTCGTGGTCTGTAGCAATGCTGAAATAGCCTGGTCTGTAGCAATGCTGAAATAGCCTGCCGTGGTCTGTAGCAATGCTGAAATAGCCTGGTCTGTAGCAATGCTGAAATAGCCTGGTCTGTAGCAATGCTGAAATAGCCTGTCGTGGTCTGTAGCAATGCTGAAATAGCCTGGTCTGTAGCAATGCTGAAATAGCCTGCCGTGGTCTGTAGCAATGCTGAAATAGCCTGGTCTGTAGCAATGCTGAAATAGCCTGGTCTGTAGCAATGCTGAAATGGCCTGGTCTGTAGCAATGCTGAAATAGCCTGGTCTGTAGCAATGCTGAAATAGCCTGGTCTGTAGCAATGCTGAAATAGCCTGGTCTGTAGCAATGCTGAAATAGCCTGGTCTGTAGCAATGCTGAAATAGCCTTCTGTGGTCTGTAGCAATGCAGAAATGGCCTGGTCTGTAGCAATGCTGAAATAGCCTGGTCTGTCGCTGGTCTGTAGCTGGTCTGTAACATTTTTATATGTGAATCATGATGACCAGTTGTCTTTTCACCAAAAAATATATCCTTAAGAGATCTTAAAATGGACAGATGTTTTGGAACCTATCAATCACATGGCGGTAATGTAGTGGAGTAGGAGGGGGAGTGACTGGGGTAGGGAGTGACTGGGGTAGGGAGTGAGATGGGGTAGGGACAGGACAATCTGATTAAAATCTGATCTGGTGAAAGCTTCTGGATGCCTTTATTTACCTCTGTTTCCATCGTTTTGTGTCGTTTGTTTTCTTCCAAGTGGGAAGGCAGCAATCACTCAGAACAGAACAAACGACACAAAACGATGGAAACAGAGGTAAATAAAGGCATCTAGCCACTTTCACCACATCAGATTTTAATCAGATTGGGGTAGGGAGTGACTGGGCTAAGGAGTAACTGGGGTAGGGAGTGACTGGGATAGGGAGTGAGATGGGGTAGGGAGTGACTGGGGTAGGGAGTGACCGGGGTAGGGAGTGAGATGGGGTAGGGAGTGACGGCTAAGGAGTGACTAGGGTAGGGAGTGAGATGGGGTAGGGAGTGACTTGGATAGGGAGTGGGATAGGGTAGGGAGTGAGATGGGGTGGGGAGTGACTGGGATAGGGAGTGACTGGGGTAGGGAGTGACTGGGGTAGGGAGTGACTGGGTAGGGAGTGAGGTTGGGTAGGGAGTTACTGGGGTAGGGAGTGAAATGGGGTAGGGAGTGAGATGGGGTAGGGAGTGACTGGGGTAGGGAGTGAGATGGGGTAGGGAGTGACTGGGTAGGGAGTGAGATGGGGTAGGGAGTGACTGGAGTAGGGAGTGAGATGGGGTAGGGAGTGACTGGGGTAGGGCGTGAGATTGGGTAGGTAGTGAGATGGGCAGGGAGTGACTGGGGTAGGGAGTGAGATTGGGTAGGGAGTGAGATGGGGCAGGGAGTGACTGGGGTAGGGAGTGACTGGGGTAGGGAGTGAGATGGGGTAGGGAGTGACTGGGTAGGGAGTGACTGGGGTAGGGAGTTACTGGGGTAGGGAGTGAGATGGGGTAGGGAGTGACTGGAGTAGGGAGTGACTGGGGTAGGGAGTGACTGGGGTAGGGAGTGAGATGGGGTAGAGAGTGACTGGGGTAGGGAGTGACTGGGGTAGGGAGTGAGATGGGGTAGGGAGTGACGGGTAGGGAGTGAGATGGGGTAGGGAGTGACGGGTAGGGAGTGAGATGGGGTAGGGAATGACTGGGGTAGGGAGTGAGATGGGGTAGGGAGTGATTGGGGTAGGGAGTGAGATGGGGTAGGGAGTGACTGGGGTAGGGAGTGACTGGGGTAGGGAGTGAGATTGGGTAGGGAGTGAGATGGGGCAGGGAGTGACTGGGGTAGGGAGTGAGATGGAGTAGGGAGTGACTGGGATAGGGAGTGACTGGGGTAGGGAGTGAGATGGGGTAGGGAGTGACTGGGGTAGGGAGTGAGATGGGGTAGGGAGTGAGATTGGGTAGGGAGTGACTGGGGTAGGGAGTGAGATGGGGTAGGGAGTGACTGGGGTAGGGAGTGAGATGGGGTAGGGAGTGATTTGGGTAGGGAGTGAGATGGGGTAGGGAGTGACTGGGGTAGGGAGTGAGATGGGGTAGGGAGTGAGATTGGGTAGGGAGTGACTGGGGTAGGGAGTGAGATGGGGTAGGGAGTGACTGGGGTAGGGAGTGAGATGGGGTAGGGAGTGATTTGGGTAGGGAGTGAGATGGGGTAGGGAGTGACTGGGGTAGGGAGTGACTGGGGTAGGGAGTGAGATTGGGTAGGGAGTGAGATGGGGCAGGGAGTGACTGGGGTAGGGAGTGAGATGGGGTAGGGAGTGACTGGGGTAGGGAGTGACTGGGGTAGGGAGTGAGATGGGGTAGGGAGTGACTGGGGTAGGGAGTGAGATGGGGTAGGGAGTGACTGGGGTAGGGAGTGACTGGGGTAGGGAGTGAGATGGGGTAGGGAGTGACTGGGGTAGGGAGTGACTGGGGTAGGGAGTGAGATGGGGTAGGGAGTGACTGGGGTAGGGAGTGACTGGGGTAGGGAGTGACTGGGGTAGGGAGTGAGATGGGGTAGGGAGTGACTGGGGTAGGGAGTGAGATGGGGTAGGGAGTGACTGGGGTAGGGAGTGACTGGGGTAGGGAGTGAGATGGGGTAGGGAGTGACTGGGGTAGGGAGTGACTGGGGTAGGGAGTGAGATGGGGTAGGGAGTGACTGGGGTAGGGAGTGACTGGGGTAGGGAGTGACTGGGGTAGGGAGTGAGATGGGGTAGGGAGTGACTGGGGTAGGGAGTGACTGGGGTAGGGAGTGAGATGGGGTAGGGAGTGACTGGGGTAGGGAGTGACTGGGGTAGGGAGTGACTGGGGTAGGGAGTGACTGGGGTAGGGAGTGAGATGGGGTAGGGAGTGAGATGGGGTAGGGAGTGACTGGGGTAGGGAGTGACTGGGGTAGGGAGTGGTGTGTTTTTCTCAAAATATATTCCATACATAATTGCAGCTGCTGCCAACATGAACACAATCATAGTACTTAGTTCAGAATCCAACAAATCTTTAGAGGAAGTAAGTGCTGCAACACCAAACAGCAACAAATGGTTGGCAATCTATATTTGGCCAACCAGAGAAGTTTCAAGAGATATGGTAAAGCGAGCTGAGAAGGCAGGCTTTAAAGCAATCGTTGTCACAGTTGACATTGCTCAACTTGGAGTAAAGAGAAGATTGGAATATTTTGGTGGACATTCTAAGTTAATGATTCCTCCTTTAGGAAGCCTGAAAAGATACTTTGCCAAGGTAATTAATAGCATCGTAATTCATATCGTAGAGGGCGCTGTGATGGCATTTACACTCCTCATAGTCAATGGAAATATGCACGTAAGATATGATGATATTTGGTAACATACCACATAGAAGATAGTCTATTAGCGCATCATGTCGTTTGAGAAGCCATATTTTAGACTGAACAACATGATGCATCTCACAGTCGACAGGAAAGGATGCTACATAATTGACATGTCTCACAACATTAAGGATACAGTACTACCTCTGAATGATGGAAAATAATTGTACAAACAAACAATTATCACTTCAAGGTACATGCTTACATTCAAACAAGTTCAGCTTGTCTTGTCAATCAGTCCTTTATTCAGTACTACTGTGGCCACTGGCCTTATGTACAAACGTTTACATTATTGTCATATCAGACACTAGAAAGCTATAGTCACTGGCCTTAATGTACAAATGTTTACAATTGT
Organism: Glandiceps talaboti; assembly: GCF_964340395.1. Classification (NCBI taxonomy): domain Eukaryota; kingdom Metazoa; phylum Hemichordata; class Enteropneusta; family Spengelidae; genus Glandiceps; species Glandiceps talaboti. The sequence goes on along the minus strand of NC_135569.1, from coordinate 18,029,596 downwards.
CATATCAGACACTAGAAAGCTATAGTCACTGGCCTTATGTACAAATGTTTACAATTGTCATATCAGACACTAGAAAGCTATAGTCACTGGCCTTTATGTACAAATGTTTACAATTGTCATACCAGACACTAGAAAGCTATTAGTCACTGGCCTTATGTACAAACGTTTACAATTGTCATATCAGACACTAGAAAGCTAAAGTCACTGGCCTTATGTACAAATGTTTACAATTGTCATATCAGACACTAGAAAGCTATAATCACTGGCCTTATGTACAAACGTTTACAATTGTCATATCAGACACTAGAAAGCTATAATCACTGGCCTTATGTACAAACGTTTACAATTGTCATATCAGACACTAGAAAGCTATAGTCACTGGCCTTATGTACAAACGTTTACAATTGTCATATCAGACACTAGAAAGCTATAATCACTGGCCTTATGTACAAATGTTTACAATTGTCATATCAGACACTAGAAAGCTAAAGTCACTGGCCTTATGTACAAATGTTTACAATTGTCATATCAGACACTAGAAAGCTATAATCACTGGCCTTATGTACAAACGTTTACAATTGTCATATCAGACACTAGAAAGCTAAAGTCACTGGCCTTATGTACAAATGTTTACAATTGTCATATCAGACACTAGAAAGCTATAGTCACTGGCCTTTATGTACAAATGTTTACAATTGTCATATTAGGCACTAGAAAGCTATAGTCACTGGCCTTATGTACAAATGTTTACAATTGTCATATCAGACACTAGAAAGCTATAGTCACTGGCCTTATGTACAAATGTTTACAATTGTCATATCAGACACTAGAAAGCTATAGTCACTGGCCTTTATGTACAAATGTTTACAATTGTTATATCAGACACTAGAAAGCTATAGTCACTGGCCTTATGTACAAATGTTTACAATTGTTATATCAGACACTAGAAAGCTATAGTCACTGGCCTTATGTACAAATGTTTACAATTGTCATATCAGACACTAGAAAGCTATAGTCACTGGCCTTATGTACAAATGTTTACAATTGTCATATCAGACACTAGAAAGCTATAATCACTGGCCTTATGTACAAATGTTTACAATTGTCATATCAGACACTAGAAAGCTATAGTCACTGGCCTTATGTACAAATGTTTGCAATTGTCATATCAGACACTAGAAAGCTATAGTCACTGGCCTTATGTACAAATGTTTGGAATTGTCATATTAGGCACTGAAAGCTAAAGCTTACAAACAAGTTGTTGTCTTTCAAAATCCTTAAAAAACTAACTCAAAATCCTTTTTAGTTTTTTGATAAAGCCTTCACATACAATATTAAAACATTAAATATTTGTATCAATTGTTACATGCCCCATTCTTTTGATTAATAGCTGAAAAATGTATATCATCCTGTAGGAAGGAAAGTGTATGTATATCATCCTGTAGGAAGGAAAGTGTAAGTAATACCAAAACAGCAAATGTTGCAAGAAATTTACACTACTTTCATATATTATGTTAGCTTTCAGGGTCTGAAAACAAACATCCAGAAGAATTAGACTATGGTGACCCTTCTGCTACATGGGAAGATATCACATGGTTACAGTCTGTGACATCATTACCGATAGTACTTAAAGGCATTTTGACTGTAGAGGATGCTGTTTTGGCAGCCAAACATGGTGTCCAGGGAATAATTGTTTCAAATCATGGAGGTAGACAGTTAGATGGGGTATCAGCTACGGTGAGTTTATGACAGCATACCCAAATATAATAATTTACATGTTGTCACTTATGTACTCATTTTTTCCATTGAAATAAGGTTATTAATTAGACTTCCTTTTCAGTTTTGTCCAAACAATTTGGACTAATAAATTAGGATCATTGAAAGTTTACAGTAAAAAGATAATTTTCTAAATTTAGGTCCTCTCTTTTGACAACATGTTACACAGGAATCAAATCTGAGAATTGCCAAAAGGAAATTTTCCATTGTATGTTTTAATTTAAATGGACAACAAAGGATTTGAATTGAATTGAATTAAATTGAACATGATATATTTAAGGATCAAGTGTTTATTCAATGTAGAGGGAATTGCAGAGTTTTCAATTCAGTGTAGAGGGAATGTTAACCAGACTTGTAGAGTTTTCAATTCAATGTAGAGGGAATGTTAACCAGACTTGTAGAGTTTTCAATTCAATGTAAACCTGGGAATGTTAACCAGACTTGTAGAGTTTTCAATTCAGTGTAGAGGGAATGTTAACCAGACTTGTAGAGTTTTCAATTCAATGTAAACCTGGGAATGTTAACCAGACTTGTAGAGTTTTCAATTCAGTGTAGAGGGAATGTTAACCAGACTTGTAGAGTTTTCAATTCAATGTAGAGGGAATGTTAACCAGACTTGTAGAGTTTTCAATTCAATGTAAACCTGGGAATGTTAACCAGACTTGTAGAGTTTTCAATTCAGTGTAGAGGGAATGTTAACCAGACTTGTAGAGTTTTCAATTCAATGTAGAGGGAATGTTAACCAGACTTGTAGAGTTTTCAATTCAATGTAAACCTGGGAATGTTAACCAGACTTGTAGAGTTTTCAATTCAATGTAGAGGGAATGTTAACCAGACTTGTAGAGTTTTCAATTCAATGTAGAGGGAATGTTAACCAGACTTGTAGAGTTTTCAATTCCGTGTTCATTGACACTGTAGATAGATGTCTTACCAGATGTCGTCAAAGCTGTTGGCAATAAACTTGAAGTTTACATAGATGGTGGTGTGAGAACAGGGACCGATGTATTGAAAGCATTGGCTTTAGGTGCAAAGGCAGTATTTGTTGGTCGGCCTGTGATTTTTGGACTAGCGTATAAGGTAGGTTTCATACCCAAACACATTAACTTAGTAGTGTACATATTGTGTTACTATGGAGAATGACTAACACGTGATCATCTGATATCAATGACATGTGTAATCACTCTGACAAAGTGAAAATGGAGTCTTTACATATTTCATATTAAAGTTAAAAGAAAAACATGTTTAGGAAAGGATTACAGCTTATAATGTAAAAAGACGATATACCGTCTTTTATAATTCGTTTTAAATCAGAAATTAATATTACAATATTGTCTGTCTGTGTTCCTCCATTTGTCAGGAATTCTAATAAATTATACCTTGACCAATGTACACAATTATACAACATTTATTATGATTTCAGAAATTCGTATGTTGCCCAGAGACACACAGTGTCCAGGGAATAATTAGTGAAGTAATTAGCTAAAACAAAGCATTTGTGTTTACCCAAAGACACACAGGGGCATACACTAAAACAAAGCATTGTGTTGCCAAAAGACTCATGGGGCATACGCTAAAACAAAGCATTTGTGGTACAAAAAATAAAAAGCAAAGAAATGGACAATGTTAAGTTTTCTACAACAGTGCTATATGAATGTGAATATAAAACACCTGTTCTATCTGCTAACCTCCCCTCTATGTCAATTTTGTTGGCGCAGTTTTCATGTCCAAAGCCATAACTCAGACATGCTTGAACAGCCCACCCCCACCCCCATACCCGACCCATCCTTTATTGTTGAATGGTTTATTCCATCACGTCATCTTGAAGAGTAGGCATGTCCCATGTCCAACGAGGAGATAACATGAGTAGGCATGCTCCATGTCCAACGAGCAGACACAACATTTCTAAGTCTGTTTGATTTAGGTTCACAAGTGTTGTTGCATGATCAGAGTAGTGATATCAAGAAAATGACAACATAAACTGCCAGTTCCTTAAAACCCAATCATAGCGGGAACTATGTCATTCTCAATGACTTGATCAATAATGTAACACACCTGTACTCTCTACCAACCTCCCCTCTATGTCAATAATGTAACACACTTGTACTCTCTACCAACACCCCTCTATTTCAATAATGTAACACACCTGTACTCTCTACCAACCCCCCTCTATTTCAATAATGTAACACACCTGTACTCTCTACCAACCTCCCCTCTATGTCAATAATGTAACACACCTGTACTCTCTACCAACCTCCCCTCTATTTCAATAATGTAACACACCTGTACTCTCTACCAGCCTCCCCTCTATGTCAATAATGTAACACACCTGTACTCTCTACCAACCTCCCCTCTATGTCAATAATGCAACACACCTGTACTCTCTACCAACCTCCCCTCTATTTCAATAATGTAACACACCTGTACTCTCTACCAACCTCCCTGCTATTTCAATAATGTAACACACCTGTACTCTCTACCAGCCTCCCCTCTATGTCAATAATGTAACACACCTGTACTCTCTACCAACCTCCCCTCTATGTCAATAATGCACCAAACCTGTACTCTCTACCAACCTCCCCTCTATTTCAATAATGTAACACACCTGTACTCTCTACCAACCTCCCCGCTATTTCAATAATGTAACACACCTGTACTCTCTACCAACCTCCCCTCTATATCAATAATGTAACACACCTGTACTCTCTACCAACCTCCCCTCTATTTCAATAATGTAACACACCTGTACTCTCTACCAACCTCCCCTCTATTTAGTCCCCGCGGACGAAGTCCAGAACGGGGACTTATGGATTGGGTTCTGTCTGTCCGTCCGTGCGTCCGTCCGTGCGTCCGTCCGTCCGCAGCCGTTTCTTGGAGATGCCTGTACCGATTTTTTTTCAAACTTGGTACAGGGGCAACATGCTATGGCATACATATGCACGTCAATTTGTTTTATGATATGCCATTTTGTTTGCGAATTTTCCCTGTCTAAAGCCACAACTCAGACATGCTTGAACAGATCTCATTCAAAATTGGTATTAGGACAGTGTTCTATGACATACATGTGCATATCCATTTTCATTGTGATACGATCCAATATGGCTGCCTGGCAGCCATTTTGTTTGTGATTTTTCTATGTCCAAAGCCATAACTCAGGCATGCTTGAACAGATCTCATTCAAAGTTGGTATTAGGACAGAGTTCTATGACATACATGTGCATATCCATTTTCGTTGTGATACGATCCCCCATACCCGACCCATCCTTTATTGTTGTAGGCATGTTCCATGTCCAACAAACAGACACAACATACCTAAGTCTGTTTGATTTAGGTTCACAAGTGTTGTTGCGTGATCAGAGTAGTGATAATTCCTTAAAACCCAATCATAGCGGGGACTATGTCATTCTCAATGACTTGTTTAATAATGTAACACACCTGTACTCTCTACCAACCTCCCCTCTATTTCAATATTGTAACACACCTGTACTCTCTACCAACCTCCCCTGTTCACTAGGTTCAGTAGTGCTGTAGGCACCGAGAAATGTGTGTGTGTGTGTGTGTGTGTGTTTGGTGGGGACATTACTTAGGGTGTCTAGATGGAAAATTGTTCAAATGAAAGTGATTGCATCAGAGATGTGCGTTTTGGTTCAAAAAATGTTATTTTTGGTAAAAAACTTAAACACCAAAACTATTGAGCAGAATGGCCTGAAATTTGGTAGGAACGTTCTTTAGGGGTGTAAATTATGATTTGTTCATGACATGATGATTCCAACTGCAATATGCAAATTAGGGTTTAAAATGTATCTTTTTAGTCAATTAATTCCAAATCTTCTCTCCAGATTGGACTGCATCGGGGGGGGGGGGGGGGGGGGGGGTATACATGAAGAAGTATTAAGCATATAATGATCTTGTGAGTGATATGCAAATTAGGTGTAAAAATGTGAATTTTGGTAAAAATTTGTAACTCAAAAAGTTCTTCGTCAGTGGGACTGAAATTTGATGAGATGTTTCAAAAAATGTATGCAAATATGTCTAGCAACAAGACCACGCCCATAATAACAGTCAAATGAATTGCAAAGATTACAACCGGGTTGGATAGGCAACTTGATAGTCATCAGTAAATGAACATGTATACCTAGCATGATGGCTCACCATGTGAATATACATTTTTTTAAAACTGTACAGTTGTGCTACAATGCCATTGTGCTAGTTTTAAATGTTTACCCACATGCTGATCCATGCTAGGTATAAGTGTTCATTTGCTGAATGACTATCCAGTTGCCTATCCAACCCTGTTGTTATCTTTGCAATATGCACAATCATTTGGCTGTTGCTATGGGTATGGTATTGTTGCTAGGCACATTTACATGTATTTTTTGATTGTTTATTCATTTGTCTATTAATCCCTGTTGTTTTCTTTGTGAAATACACCACTGTTTGGCTGTTGTTATGGGCATGGGCATGGCCATGGTTGTTAGGGATATTTGCATACATCTTTTGAATGTTCACTCACTTGCCTACCAGATGATGATGTTATATGACCAAAAGATACTGCCATTTGGTTGTTGCTAAGGGTATAGTCATGGTTGCTAGGGCCAATTGTGTCAAAAAAAATTTCTCGTACTTTTTGAGATATGTTTTTGACCAAAATCCACATTTTTACACCTAATTTCCACATTACTGATGATTATATGCTTAATATTTCTTCATATATACACCCATAGATTAATCCCCACCAAATTTCTGCCTAATCTGCTGAGTAGTTATGGAATTAAAGATTTTTGACCAAAAAGACACATTTCTATAACTACTTTGTATATCACAGATGGGATCTTTATGTCCTGAACAGTGCTTAATCTAAATACCCCAAAAAATGTTCCCACCAAATTTCAGACCGATCTGCCCACTATTTTTTAGCAGAACTGAACTAATAAAGTTCAGTAGTGCTATAGACATGGCAAAGTGTCTGTCTGTCCGTCTGTCTGTCTGTGTGTGTGTGTGTGTGTGTGTGTGTGTGTGTGTGTGTGTGTGTGTTTGTGTGTAAACAACTTAAAGTCAAAAACTGCTGGACTGATTGCCATGATATTTAGTCCCCGCTGGACGAAGTCCGGACGGGGACTTATGGATTGGGTTCCGTCTGTCCGTGTGTCTGTCCGCCCATCTGCAGCCGTTCCTTGGAGATGCCTGGACCAATTTTTTTCAAACTTGGTACAGGGACAACATGCTATGGCATACATATGCACGTCAATTTGTTTTATGATACGATCCAATATGGCCGCCTAGCAGCCATTTTGTTTGCGAATTTTCCCTGTCCAAAGCCATAACTCAGACATGCTTGAACAGATCTCATTCAAAGTTGGTATTAGGACAGTGTTCTATGACATATATGTGCATATTCAATGTTGTTGTGATACAATCCGATGTGGCTGCCTGGCAGCCATTTTATTTGCAAATTTTCCATGTCCAAAGCCATAACTCAGACATGCTTGAATAGATCTCATTCAAAGTTGGTATTAGGACAGTGTTCTATGACATACATGTGCATGTTCATTGTTATCATGATACGATCCAATATGGCTGCCTGGCAGCCATTTTGTTTGCGAATTTTCCATGTCCAAAGCCATAACTCAGACATGCTTGAACAGATCTCATTCAAAGTTGATATTAGCACAGTGTTCTATGACATACATGTGCATATCCATTTTCGTCGTGATACAATCCGATATGGTTGCCTGGCAGCCATTTTGTTTGCGAATTTTCCCTGTCCAAAGCCATAACTCAGACATGCTTGAATAGATCTCATTCAAAGTTGGTATTAGCACAGTGTTCTATGACATACATGTGCATATCCATTTTAGTCGTGATACAATTCAATATGGTTGCCTGGCAGCCATTTTGTTGGCGCAGTTTTAATGTCCAAAGCCATAACTCAGACATGCTTGAACAGAGTAGTGATATCAAAAACAACCATATGAGGCCAAACAACATTAACCAGGTTTGAAATGACAACATAAACTGCCAGTTCCTTAAAACCCAATCATAGCGGGGACTTGTCATTTTCAATGTATTTCCTTGTGTGTATAGTTGAGAAATTGTTCAAATCAAAATGATCTTACTACCGATACGTGATTTGAGTTACAAAATGATTTTTGTCAAAAAACTTAAACTCAAAAACTACTGGGCAGATCAGTCTGAAATTTGGTGGGAAAATTCTCAAGGGTGTTTAGATTAAGAATTGTTGATGATGATCCCATCAGTGATATGAAAATTAGGGCTAAAAGTGTTTTTTTGGTCAAAAATCTTAAATTCCAGAACTATTGAGCAGATTGAGCTGAAATTTAATGAGGATGCATCTAGGGGTGTATAGATGAAGAATTATTAAGCAAATAATGTTCTCATCAGTGATATGCAAATTAGGTGTGAAAATGTGAATTTTGGTCAAAAATTTATTTCTAAAAGTATTTGTCAGTGAGACTGAAGTGTTATTCTGTAAAATTTCTTATAAACATTTTGGCACAAATGCCCTAGCAACCATGACCACGCCCTTAGCAACAACCAAATGGCAGTATATTTTGATTAAATAACATCAGCAGGTAGGCAAGTGAGTAACCATTCAAAAAATGTATGCAAATATCCCTAGCCACCATGAACCACACCCATAGCAACAGCCAAATTCACAAAGATAACAACATGAATTCTCAGACAAGTGAACAAATATTCAAAAAGTGTATGCAAATATGCCTAGCAACAAGACCACGCCCATAGCAACAGCCAAATGATCACATATATTGCAAAGATAACAGGGATTAATAGACATGAATAAACATTCAAAACATGTATGTAAATGTGCCTAGCAACAAGACCATGCCCATAGCAACAGCCATATGATCACATATATTGCAAAGATAACAACAGTGTTAGATAGGCAAATGGATAATTATTCAGCAAATGAACACCTACATAGATCAGCAGGTGGATAAACATTGTTAAAACTGTACAGTTATGCTACAACACCATTGACGTTATTTTTGAGTTTTAGTTTTTCAACCAAATAACACACTTTTGACCCAAACAAGACTTTATCATGTATGTAGCATAAATGAACCTGTTTTAATCATAGACTGTCTGTGATTTAATTCAACTGTGCTAAAAACAGCGTTTCCAAGCAACCTTAAACAGAGGTTAATCTTGATGCCATTGTCATTGAGATGTGAAGTAACCCATAAAAAATCAATAAAACAATAACCTTTAATTTTTAGACTGAGTGAAAGCATTTTCTTACACCACAAATCATCTTTTTTGACCCAAAACACATGTCTCTGATGCAATCATTTTCATTTGAACACACACACACACACACACACACACACACACACACACACATACACACACACACACACACACACACACACACACACATTTATCCATGCCTATAGCCCTACTTAACCTAGTTCAGTTGTGCTTAAAAAAGCGATGGTATATACTGACCAATAGCTCACTTGTTCTCTTCCAGGGTGCTGATGGGGTAAAACAGGTACTTCAGATTTTACGTGATGAACTAAATCTTTCAATGGCATTAACTGGTGAGTTGCATGGACAGGCATACATTGACAGACAAAACAAATAGTATATATCTGACACCTATTAAAAAGTTATAACAGTGGAATACCTTTCACAAGTGACTTGGGGTTTGTATTTCTATACACAGGACCATTTCCATATAAGGGACCGGTCAGTTTCTCCAGCCTGGGGGGGGGGGGGGGGGGGTTGAGGCGGTGGATTCTTAAATCGGCCCGACAAAAAGTCACTGACCCCCCCTATCTGTAAAACCCAAAACAGGCTGACCCCCCTATCACTTAATTCTAAAACATGATGACCCCCCCCCCCCCCATATATGATATTCGCATGAGTGATAGGTATTTTTTGATCGTGACTCAGTGTGGACTGCTTGACTGTCTTGCATCTACTTTATAAGATCCCGGGTTAGCACTATCATAATTATAATTATTGACTACACAGGGTAAATATATTTGAAAAGGAGTTTAATAGCATCTTGACAGTGAAAGGTAGGGGCAAAGCTTGTGAAGGGAATATGTACAGCTGTCATGGGGGGCCTGGGGGGTCCTAGGGGGTCTCCCCCTAGAAGCCCAGGAGGTTTCTAACTCTGAAAAGTCAATTTTGAGACTATTCAGACATTTTTAGAAAATCATTTCCAAGCTTTACAAGACAGCACCAACATGTAAAAAGCAACTACATAAGGTTGAAATATTTTTGAAATATAGTTTGATAGGATCTTGACAGTAAGAGGTAGGGGAGAGATCTTGAGACTGGGATGTGTACACCTCATGGGGGGGGGGGTCCTAGGGGGTCTCCCCCTAGAAGCCCTGGAGGTTTTTTCCCTGAAAAGTCAATTTTGAGACTATTCAGACCCTTTCAGACAATAATTTCCAAGCCTTACAAGACAACACCAACATGTAAAAAACAACTACATAGGGTTGAAATACTTTTGAAATATACTTTGATAGCATCTTGACAGTAAGAGGGGAAGAGCTTGAGACTGGGATATGTCCACCTCATGCATATTTACCCTGTGTAGTCATGGGTCTGAGGGGGTCTCCCTCTAGAAGCCCTGAAGGATTTTTACTCTTATAGCCAATATTTACGCTATTTAGACCCTTCAAGCAATAACTTAATCCATGCTGTACAAGACAGCAAGTATCAGAAACTATTCTTTATAACTTACACTAAGGGTTGAAATATGTTCTTAAAAAGTTAAATGGCATCATTATATACATGTAGGTCAGCACATCTAATGGTAGTGTCATTGGTAGGGGAGATTTGGAGATTAAGGCAATTTTAGACTATCTTGGCAAACATTTCACATCTTGAAAAGACAATATCATCTCAAATTAGAATAGGGTGAAAATATTTAAGCAAAGTTTAATACCATTATGACAGTAAAAAGGTTGTTGGTACATCTGATTGTTGGTTGAGTGCATGAGTGACCTCTGGGGGTGAGGAAGTCCTTGGGGTTTTCCCCCTGGCAGATATGGAGTTTTTTGCTTGAGATACTAAGGCAATGTTTAGGTTATTCATAACCTTTGAGGTAATATTTCCAAGCTTCGAAAAGTTAAGTAAACCTAAATGTACGTTTTAAATGAGTTTCCTATATCACATAAAATAGACATGTAACATTAGTATAGGGGCATTAATATATGTATAATAAAGTCACCGGTATGTTAGAGAACTTTAGGTGGTCATACCTAGTGTATAATAGAAACTGGAATCTGATGAGATGTGGTGATTTGTAGTGTCAATAAGTTCACTTTTGCCCCAAACTGCAATATAAGTGAAGCATTGATTGTGAAACAGCCAAGCATTTACATGACATGTTCTGTAACTAGTGCGGTAGCTAGGTAATACATGTATATGTATATGTATAGTTATGTTTGAACTAATAAGTAATATTAAAGAATTCATGTAAGAAACAGGGACAAGAACAAATATTGACATGTACCACATTTCAGACAAGGCTATATGCCGTTGTAGAAAGGATTTTTTTCTTCCATCACAATCCAAAACACAATCATGCATCTTGAAGACTATATAAATCAAACTAAATGGCCAAAAATGTTCATCATCTTGCTAGATCAAATAATTTACAAAGGTTATAACACACGAGCAGTTCAAAGTTTTGAGCTTGGATCTTTTTTGGTCAACGATCCTCATCAGAATGACAAATTCCATGGTTACAGCTGACCACTAGGTGGCAGTTATTCTTGTTGCTAGACGATTCAGGCTATTCTGCTCACTGTGAAGGTGAAGTCGCTACTGAGGGCAATAGCCCAAATAGGACATCGGGCATTCAGCCTCGATTATATGCCACCTTGCAGAAACAGAGCATTGAGAAGAAAGCCTGACATCTAGCAACTAAACTAGGTGGCAGTATGATCAGCCAATTGTAGTAGTGTTATGTACAATGTATTGTCAAGAAACTGTATTAGATCTACAGGAAACACAACATCTCAGTAGCAGTCAAACTACATAACACCCTACAATACACTTTAGTCTCATTCAAGGATATGAAAATGCCTGAACATGGCTGTGGTGTGATATACAAAGTACCTTGTAAGGACTGTGATCAAGTGTATATTGGTAAATCTAATTGAGAAGACAATTGAAAACCAAGATAGAGGAACATCGCAAATCATAACATTGATTGCGACTCTGTTTCCATTATTGAGACATCCCCACAACTTTAATCATAACATTGATTGCGACTCTGTTTCCATTATTGAGACATCCCCACAACTACAATCATAACATTGACTGCGACTCTGTTTCCATTATTGAGACATCCCCACAACTTTAATCATAACATTGACTGCGACTCTGTTTCCATTATTGAGACATCCCCACAACTACAATCATAACATTGACTGTGACTCTGTTTCCATTATTGAGACATCCCCACAACTTTAATCATAACATTGACTCATCATCATTAATTAAAGTCGATTTCTTCCCCCTGACGGGGGGTCACCAACTGTCCTTCTTTCCATGTGGCAATCACATTCCTCCACCTCTGCCTGTTCCCATAGTCATTGATGTTTAATCCAATCTGTTTACATTGTCCTTCCACCATACTCCTCCATGTCAGCTTTGGTCGCCCTCTCATCACCCATGTTTCTGCCGCATATGTCATAACCGGCCTCACACATGCCTTGTAAATCCGACCTTTCATTGCTAGAGTTAGCCTACAACCACATAGTATGGATTCAAGGTCTCTGAACTTCCTCCATCCCAGTCCCACTCTTTTTGTCACTGCAAGCTCACTGCCTCCTGCACCATCTAAGGTATCACCCAGATAACAGAACTCTTTCACTCGGTCCAGTTCCTGCAGCCTTTCACTTACAGCACTTGCATGCTCCGGGTTATCACCAATAAACTCTCCGCCTCGTAGGCATTTCCAACACTCATAATCTGTTGCCATCACACTTGTCACTCTCCTTACTCCTGCACACCTTCCATGAATCCATTTCCTGCACTTCGTACACAGTATCGAATTTCTCATTACTCTCCTATGACAAATCCCACATGGGTCAATCTTTGCTTTTGCCCTGACTTCATTGCCTGCTGCACACTCCATGATCTTCGTCTTTCCCATGTTCACTTTCAGACCCTTTCCTTCGAAAGCACATCTCCAAGCAGTAAATAGCCTCTCCAGTTCCTCCATGGACTCTGCGATCAACACCAGGTCATCTGCATAGAGAAGCTCGAACAACTCCCCCTTTCGCACCTCTTCAGACAGCACATCTACAACTACTGCAAACAGAAGTGGCGAAAGTGCTGACCCCTGATGTACACCCACTCCTACCCTAAATTCATCAGACAACCCTGATCCCACTCTGACTCTGGTCTTTGCATTCTCGTACAGCTTCATAACCGCTCTAACCAACACTTCCGGTACCATTCTCTTTCTCAAAGCCCACTCTATCACACTCCGTGGCACTCGATCAAAGGCTTTCTCCAAGTCTACAAAACACATCCACAGCTTCTTCCGTTTCTCCAGGTAACGCTCCTGCACTCTTCTTACAATAAATATTGCATCAGTTGTGCCCCTCCCTGGCATAAAACCATATTGCATTCAATCGATCTTGACTATTGCCCTCAGTCTGCTTTCAATTGCCCTTTCCACTACTTTCATTCCATGCTCCAACAGCTTCACTCCTCTATAAGACCCACATTCCATTGGATTACCTTTTCCTTTAAAGATCGGCACCAGGATGCTGCACTTCCACTCCTCTGGTATACTACTCCCTTCCAAAATTTTATTCGCCACCTCCACCAATACTTGCCAACCATGATCCGATGCCATCAAATACTCTTTTGTTATTCCAGATGGACCACCTGCCTTTCCATTTCTCATGTTCTTCAGAGCTTGGTCTATTTCTTTCCTATCAAACAATTTTACTGGTCCCTCAATTGGGTTAGCTTCAGCTAACCCGTCCCATGCATTTTCCACATTCATTATGCCCTCCATATGCTCCTTCCATACCATTTTCTTTTCTTCTTCCTCAAATACTATCCGCCCATTCTTGTCTTTTAGGCATCCTCCCCCACAAACATCAGTATTCTCTTTCTTAATCATTCGAATTTTCCTGAAGATGCTGTTCCTATCTCCTTCTAACTGCTGGATCTCATCTTTTGCAGCCTTTTTCATCGCTGTTGCTACTTCCTTTCTAGCTCTCTTTTTATCTTTCCTATACAGGCTCTTATTCTCTTCAGTTGGGTCCTTCTTCCACCTTAGAAAACTTTCCTTCTTTTTACTTATCGCACCTTGCACCTTGTCATCCCACCACCATGTTAGACCATGTGGTGGCTTTCCCTTGCTAACCCCACATACTTCCTGTGCTGACTGTACAGCACATTTTCTGTACTTGCTCCACGCATCAAGTTCTTCACATTCCTTATATAATACATTCATCCTTTCCTCAAATTTCTCTCTTACTGTTTTGTCCTGCAGCTTCCAGATTTTAACCCGTTTCACCTGAGGTCTTTTCCTCACTCTCCTCCTTATTTCTAGTTTATCCACATCAGCTACCACCAGGCTATGCTGGAGCTCACCTGGTATCACCTTTATATTCCACACCTTTCGTCTGTGCGTCTGCTGCATCAAGATAAAATCAATCTCTGTTTCAGATCCTCCAGACCTGAACGTTGCTTTATGCTTCTTCTTGAACCAAGTGTTCAGAGTCACCAAGCTAGCCTCTGTGCAGAATTCAAGTAATCTTCGACCACCAGTATTTCTGGCACCAATGCCATAACCTCCATGAACTCCATCAAAACCATCAGACCTAGCACCCACATGTCCATTGAAGTCCCCACCTATTAGTAGAATCTCTGTGGATCTTGCTAGATCCACTTCCAATCTTAACTTCTCATAGAATTCGTCTTTCATAGCCTCATCAAGTCCTGCTTGTGGGGCATACCCACAGACCACTCTCACCAGCTGCTTTCCAAACAACATCACAAGAGCAACCAGCCTATCATTGACCCTTCTGACATCCATTACCTTCTCAACTAGTTCTTCTTTTACCATAATGCCAACTCCAGCCGCCCCCTCACTACCTGACCAAAAAAGCTTGTATCGACAACCCTTAGCCCCAATGAATCTGGCACCACCTCCTTTCCACCTCACCTCCTGTACACAGCACACATCCACCCTCCTTCTCATTAACTCTGCGACTCTGTTTCCATTATTGAGACATCCCCACAACTTTAATCATAACATTGACTGTGACTCTGTTTCCATTATTGATACATCCCCACAACTACAATCATAACATTGACTGTGACTCTGTTTCCATTATTGAGACATCCCCACAACTACAATCATAACATTGACTGCGACTCTATTTCCATTATTGAGACATCCCCACAACTACAATCATAACATTGACTGTGACTCTGTTTCCATTATTGAGACATCCCCTCAGCTACAATCATAACATTGACTGTGACTCTGTTTCCATTATTGAGACATCCCAACAACTTTAATCATAACATTGACTGTGACTCTATTTCCATTATTGAGACATCCCCACAACTACAATCATAACATTGACTGTGACTCTGTTTCCATTATTGAGACATCCCCACAACTACAATCATAACATTGACTGTGACTCTGTTTCCATTATTGAGACATCCCCACAACTTTAATCATAACATTGACTGTGACTCTGTTTCCATTATTGATACATCCCCACAACTTTAATCATAACATTGACTGTGACTCTGTTTCCATTATTGATACATCCCCACAACTTTAATCATAACATTGACTGTGACTCTGTTTCCATTATTGAGACATCCCCTCAGCTACAATCATAACATTGACTGCGACTCTGTTTCCATTATTGAGACATCCGCACAACTTTAATCATAACATTGACTGTGACTCTGTTTCCATTATTGAGACATCCCCTCAGCTACAATCATAACATTGACTGCGACTCTGTTTCCATTATTGAGACATCCGCACAACTTTAATCATAACATTGACTGTGACTCTGTTTCCTTTATTGAGACATCCCCACAACTTTAATCATAACATTGACTGCGACTCTGTTTCCATTATTGAGACATCCCCACAACTACAATCATAACATTGACTGCGACTCTGTTTCCATTATTGAGACATCCCCACAACTTTAATCATAACATTGACTGTGACTCTGTTTCCTTTATTGAGACATCCCCTCAGCTACAATCATGACATTGACTGCGACTCTGTTTCCATTATTGAGACATCCCTTCATGATTTCCCTAAGAAGATCAGGCAGGTTAATAACATCAAGATCTCAAGATCAAAAGAGACGGTGGCATTGAACTACCTGGCATCTACAATTGGCTGATCATACCGCCACCTAGTGGTCAGTTGTAACTATAGAATTTGTCATTCTGATGAAGATCTTCCACTAAAACAGATTGCAAGCTCAGTGCTACAAACTTTGAACTGTTTGTGTCAAAATTATTTTAACTCAAAGTAGAATCATCTTAATATACAAGCATGTTCCTGGTTCCTTTCAAAATCTGATATCTCATCACCATGGTTTCAAGGAAGCCATTGATCTGTTATGTTTTTGATTTGTGGTCGTTTTGAAGTACAATATATATAAATGTTTGGATTATTTTATATCAATTTGTATTCTCATATTAAGTACTTATCCCCATATTTCTTCTCAATTTCAACTAAAGAATGATTTGGAGTTTTCTTGAATGAAGTAACACTAAAAGTTTTAATATATTCATTTCTGAGGCAGATTAAATTAAATATTCTAAAATTTGTCAGCTATGGATTTTGTGGCTGAGGAGATAAGCAAGATGATTAATTACGTGATTCTTCTTTTTACACGACACTACACCCAAGTGTTTTAAGAAAACCAGACTTATTGTGATTATTTTATGATTTACAGGTTGCAGTCAACTTGAAGATATCACACCCTCACTCCTCATGAAAAGTGTATACCACTCCAAGCTGTGAAAAAAGATTATGAAAAAATACTAAAACGTGGAATACTACACACAAATCTATGTTGTACATCATTTTATTAGCACAACTGAACTGAAAAGGTTCAGTAGTGCTATAGGGATCGCTAAGTGTTTGTCTGTCTCTGTGTGTGTGTGTGTGTGTAAACAACTTAAAGTAAAAAACTGCTGGACAGATTGCTTTGATATTTGGTGGTTGTGTTACTTTGGGTGTCTAGTTGGTAAATTGTTCAAATCAAAATGATCGCATGAGAGATGTGCGTTTTGGATAAAAAAATGTGATTTTTGGTCAAAAAACTTAAACTCAAAAACAACTGGGCAGATTGGGCTGAAATTTGGGTTAGATATTCTTCAGGGTGTGTTTACTAAGAGTTGTTCATGACATGATGATTCCATCAGTTATATGCAAATTAGGGCTAAAAATGTGTCTTTTTGGTTAAAAATCTGTAATTCCAAAACCCCTGAGCAGATTGGGCTGAAATTTAATGGGAATGCATATTTTTGGTCAAAAACTTATATCTCAAAAAGTATTTGGTCAATGAGTCTGAAACTTGTGAGATGTTTCTGAAAGTGTTATTCTATGTCATTGCTTTTCCTCAAAAATCTTCAACTGTGAAATTACCTAGTAGGTTGAGCTTAACTTTGTTGAGAATGTTTAGATTTGTCCTCATTGATAGCTGATATAGTGAGAACAGTACATTGTTAATTAGCTATAATGTTTACTTTACTATTTCCTCTGGTGGTAAAGTGTTTAGCATGGCCAGTTTGGTTTATGACTTGATTATGCAATATGCTGTTTCATCACCTACCCATATATACTGAATGTAGCTTGTGTTTAAAATATTACAATAAGACAACAAGAAAGGTATTGGTATGACTTGGTTCCAAATTGATTTTAAAAAATAAAGAAGTACAAAACCGTGTAGACACATCACTTTAAAGTTTGATTAGGATGTTGCTATATTTGTCTTGATTAAGTACACTTCCAACATAGGATGGCTGGATTATGATGATGGAAATTAGGTATGGTTAAAACTTTAAATCTTCAAAAAATTATATATCCATCATTGCCCTGACCATGAAGTTGTGCGACAATGCTATATTTGCGCTATTTTTTACATCATGCAATTGTTCATTGACTTTATGACAAGATTATATTACCACATCCAATCGTTATAAAAGTAAATTACAATAAATTACAATAACCATGTTGTTTGTGATTACCTAACTATTCTATGTTACCTATAACTATTCTCTGTTACCTATAACTAGTCTCTGTTACCTATAACTAGTCTCTATTACCTATAACTAATCTCTGTTACCTATAACTAATCTCTGTTACCTATAACTAATCTCTGTTACCAATAACTAGTCTCTGTTACCAATAACTAGTCTCTGTTACCTATAACTAGTCTCTGTTACCAATAACTAGTCTCTGTTACCAATAACTAGTCTCTGTTACCAATAACTAGTCTCTGTTACCTATAACTAGTCTCTGTTACCTATAACTAGTCTCTGTTACCAATAACTAGTCTCTGTTACCAATAACTAGTCTCTGTTACCTATAACTAGTCTCTGTTACCTATAACTAATCTCTGTTACCTATAACTAATCTCTGTTACCTATAACTAGTCTCTGTTACCTATAACTATTCTCTGTTACCAATAACTAGTCTCTGTTACCTATAACTAGTCTCTGTTACCTATAACTAGTCTCTGTTACCAATAACTAGTCTCTGTTACCTATAACTAGTCTCTGTTACCTATAACTAGTCTCTATTACCTATAACTTGTCTCTGTTACCTATAACTATTCTCTGTTACCTATAACTAGTCTCTGTTACCTATAACTAGTCTCTGTTACCTATAACTAGTCTCTGTTACCTATAACTAGTCTCTGTTACCAATAACTAGTCTCTGTTACCTATAACTAGTCTCTGTTACCTATAACTAGTCTATGTTACCAATAACTAATCTCTGTTACCTATAACTAGTCTCTGTTACCTATAACTAATCTCTGTTACCAATAACTAGTCTCTGTTACCAATAACTAATCTCTGTTACCTATAACTAATCTCTGTTACCAATAACTAATCTCTGTTACCTATAACTAATCTCTGTTACCTATAACTAATCTCTGTTACCTATAACTAATCTCTGTTACCTATAACTAATCTCTGTTACCAATAACTAGTCTCTGTTACCTATAACTAATCTCTGTTACCAATAACTAGTCTCTGTTACCTATAACTAATCTCTGTTACCTATAACTAGTCTCTGTTACCTATAACTAGTCTCTGTTACCTATAGCCAGTCTCTGTTACCAATAACTAGTCTCTGTTACCAATAACTAATCTCTGTTACCTATAACTAGTCTCTGTTACCAATAACTAATCTCTGTTACCAATAACTAATCTCTGTTACCAATAACTAATCTCTGTTACCAATAACTAATCTCTGTTACCTATAACTAGTCTCTGTTACCTATAACTAGTCTCTGTTACCTATAACTAGTCTCTGTTACCAATAACTAATCTCTGTTACCTATAACTAGTCTCTGTTACCTATAACTAATCTCTGTTACCAATAACTAGTCTATGTTACCAATAACTAATCTCTGTTACCTATAACTAGTCTATGTTACCTATAACTAATCTCTGTTACCAATAACTAGTCTCTGTTACCAATAACTAGTCTCTGTTACCTATAACTAATCTCTGTTACCAATAACTAATCTCTGTTACCTATAACTAATCTCTGTTACCTATAACTAATCTATGTTACCTATAACTAATCTCTGTTACCAATAACTAGTCTCTGTTACCTATAACTAATCTCTGTTACCTATAACTAGTCTCTGTTACCTATAACTAGTCTCTGTTACCTATAACCAGTCTCTGTTACCAATAACTAATCTCTGTTACCTATAACTAATCTCTGTTACCTATAACTAGTCTCTGTTACCAATAACTAATCTCTGTTACCAATAACTAATCTCTGTTACCAATAACTAATCTCTGTTACCAATAACTAATCTCTGTTACCAATAACTAATCTCTGTTACCTATAACTAGTCTCTGTTACCTATAACTAATCTCTGTTACCAATAACTAGTCTCTGTTACCAATAACTAGTCTCTGTTACCTATAGCCAGTCTCTGTTACCAATAACTAGTCTCTGTTACCAATAACTAATCTCTGTTACCTATAACTAGTCTCTGTTACCAATAACTAATCTCTGTTACCAATAACTAATCTGTTACCAATAACTAATCTCTGTTACCAATAACTAATCTCTGTTACCTATAACTAGTCTCTGTTACCTATAACTAGTCTCTGTTACCTATAACTAGTCTCTGTTACCAATAACTAATCTCTGTTACCTATAACTAGTCTCTGTTACCTATAACTAATCTCTGTTACCAATAACTAGTCTATGTTACCAATAACTAATCTCTGTTACCTATAACTAGTCTCTGTTACCTATAACTAATCTCTGTTACCAATAACTAGTCTCTGTTACCAATAACTAGTCTCTGTTACCTATAACTATTCTCTGTTACAATAACTAATCTCTGTTACCTATAACTAATCTCTGTTACCTATAACTAATCTCTGTTACCTATAACTAATCTCTGTTACCTATAACTAATCTCTGTTACCAATAACTAGTCTCTGTTACCTATAACTAATCTCTGTTACCAATAACTAGTCTCTGTTACCTATAACCAGTCTCTGTTACCAATAACTAGTCTCTGTTACCAATAACTAATCTCTGTTACCTATAACTAGTCTCTGTTACCAATAACTAATCTCTGTTACCAATAACTAATCTCTGTTACCAATAACTAATCTCTGTTACCTATAACTAGTCTGTTACCTATAACTAATCTCTGTTACCAATAACTAGTCTCTGTTACCAATAACTAATCTCTGTTACCTATAACTAATCTCTGTTACCTATAACTAATCTCTGTTACCTATAACTAATCTCTGTTACCAATAACTAGTCTCTGTTACCTATAACTAATTTCTGTTACAAATAACTAGTCTCTGTTACCAATAACTAATCTCTGTTACCTATAACTAATCTCTGTTACCTATAACTAATCTCTGTTACCTATAACTGGTCTCTGTTACCAATAACTAGTCCCAGTTACCAATAACTAGTCTCTGTTACCAATAACTAGTCTCTGTTACCTATAACTAATCTCTGTTACCAATAACTAGTCTTTGTTACCAATAACTAGTCTCTGTTACCTATAACTAGTCTCTGTTACCAATAACTGGTCGCTGTTACAATAACTAGTCTCTGTTACCAGTAACTAAACTCTGTTACCTATAACTAATCTCTGTTACCTATAACCAGTCTCTATTACCTATAACCAGGCTCTGTTACCAATAACTAGTCCCTGTTACCTATAACTAGTCTCTGTTACCTATAACTAGTCTCTGTTATGTTACCAATAACTAGTCTCTGTTACCAATAACTAATCTATGTTACCAATAACTCGTCTCTGTTACCAATAACTAATCTATGTTACTATAACTAGTCTATGTTACCAATAACTAGTCTCTGTTACCTATAACTAGTCTCTGTTACCTATAACTAGTCTCTGTTACCAATAACTAATCTATGTTACCAATAACTAGTCTCTGTTACCTATAACCAGTCTCTGTTGCCTATAACTAGTCTCTGTTACCAATAACTGGTCTCTGTTACCAATAACTAGTCTCTGTTACCTATAACTATTCTCTTGTACCTATAACTGGTCTCTGTTACCTATAACTGGTCTCTGTTACCAATAACTGCTCTCTGTTACCTATAACTAGTCTCTGTTACCAATAACTGGTCTCTGTTACTAATAACTAGTCCCAGTTACCAATAACTAGTCTCTGTTACCAATAACTAGTCCCAGTTACCTATAACTAGTCTCTGTTACCAATAACTAGTCTCAGTTACCAATAACTAATCTCTGTTACCAATAACTAATCTCTGTTACCAATAACCAATCTCTGTTACCTATAACTACTCTCGGTTACCTATAACTAGTCTCTGTTACCTATAACTAGTCTCTGTTACCTATAACCAGTCTCTGTTACCAATAACTAATCTATATTACCAATGACTCGTCTCTGTTACCAATAACTAGTCTCTGTTACCAATAACTCGTCTCTGTTACCAATAACCAGCCTCTCTTACCAATAACTAATCTCTGTTACCAATAACTGGTCTCTGTTACCTATAACTGGTCTCTGTTACCAATAACTAGTCTCTGTTACCTATAACTAGTCTCTGTTACCTATAACTAGTCTCTGTTACCTATAACTAGTCTCTGTTACCTATAACAAGTCTCTGTTACCAATAACTAATCTATATTACCAATGACTCGTCTCTGTTACCAATAACTAGTCTCTGTTACCAATAACTCGTCTCTGTTACCAATAACCAGCCTCTGTTACCAATAACTAATCTCTGTTACCAATAACTGGTCTCTGTTACCTATAACTAGTCTCTGTTACCTATAACTAGTCTCTGTTACCTATAACTAATCTCTGTTACCTATAACTAGTCTCTGTTACCTATAACTAGTCTCTGTTACCAATAACTAGTCTTTGTTACCAATAACTAGTCTCTGTTACCTATAACTAGTCTCTGTTACCAATAACTGGTCGCTGTTACAATAACTAGTCTCTGTTACCAGTAACTAAACTCTGTTACCTATAACTAATCTCTGTTACCTATAACCAGTCTCTATTACCTATAACCAGGCTCTGTTACCAATAACTAGTCCCTGTTACCTATAACTAGTCTCTGTTACCAATAACTAGTCTCTGTTACCTATAACTAGTCTCTGTTACCTATAACTAGTCTCTGTTACCTATAACTAGTCTCTGTTACCTATAACAAGTCTCTGTTACCAATAACTAATCTATATTACCAATGACTCGTCTCTGTTACCAATAACTAGTCTCTGTTACCAATAACTCGTCTCTGTTACCAATAACCAGCCTCTGTTACCAATAACTAATCTCTGTTACCAATAACTGGTCTCTGTTACCTATAACTAGTCTCTGTTACCTATAACTAGTCTCTGTTACCTATAACTAATCTCTGTTACCTATAACTAGTCTCTGTTACCTATAACTAGTCTCTGTTACCAATAACTAGTCTTTGTTACCAATAACTAGTCTCTGTTACCTATAACTAGTCTCTGTTACCAATAACTGGTCGCTGTTACAATAACTAGTCTCTGTTACCAGTAACTAAACTCTGTTACCTATAACTAATCTCTGTTACCTATAACCAGTCTCTATTACCTATAACCAGGCTCTGTTACCAATAACTAGTCCCTGTTACCTATAACTAGTCTCTGTTACCTATAACTAGTCTCTGTTATGTTACCAATAACTAGTCTCTGTTACCAATAACTAATCTATGTTACCAATAACTCGTCTCTGTTACCAATAACTAATCTATGTTACTATAACTAGTCTATGTTACCAATAACTAGTCTCTGTTACCTATAACTAGTCTCTGTTACCTATAACTAGTCTCTGTTACCAATAACTAATCTATGTTACCAATAACTCGTCTCTGTTACCAATAACTAATCTATGTTACTATAGCTAGTCTATGTTACCAATAACTAGTCTCTGTTACCTATAACTAGTCTCTGTTACCTATAACTAGTCTGTTACCCATAACTAGTCTCTGTTACCTATAACTAGTCTCTGTTACCAATAACTATTCTCTGTTACCAATAACTTGTCTCTGTTACCTATACCTAGTCTCTGTTACCCATAACTAGTCTCTGTTACCAATAACTTATCTCTGTTACCTATAACTAGTCTCTGTTACCAATAACTTGTCTCTGTTACCTATAACTAGTCTCTGTTACCAATAACTTGTCTCTGTTACCTATAACTAGTCTCTGTTACCTATAACTAGTCTCTGTTACCTATAACTAGTCTCTGTTACCTATAACTTGTCTCTGTTACCTATAACTAGTCTCTGTTACCAATAACTTGTCTCTGTTACCTATAACTAGTCTCTGTTACCAATAACTTGTCTCTGTTACCAATAACTTGTCTCTGTTACCTATAACTAGTGTCTGTTACCTATAACTAGTCTCTGTTACCAATAACTTGTCTCTGTTACCTATAACTAGTCTCTGTTACCAATAACTTGTCTCTGTTACCTATAACTAGTCTCTGTTACCTATAACTAGTCTCTGTTACCTATAACTAGTCTCTGTTACCTATAACTAGTCTCTGTTACCAATAACTTGTCTCTGTTACCTATAACTAGTCTCTGTTACCAATAACTTGTCTCTGTTACCTATAACTAGTCTCTGTTACCAATAACTTGTCTCTGTTACCTATAACTAGTCTCTGTTACCTATAACTAGTCTATGTTACCTATAACTAGTCTCTGTTACCTATAACTAGTCTCTGTTACCAATAACTTGTCTCTGTTACCTATAACTAGTCTCTGTTACCAATAACTTGTCTCTGTTACCTATAACTAGTCTCTGTTACCTATAACTAGTCTCTGTTACCTATAACTAGTCTCTGTTACCAATAACTAGTCTCTGTTACCAATAACTAGTCTCTGTTACCTATAACTAGTCTCTGTTACCTATAACTAGTCTCTGTTACCAATAACTAGTCTCTGTTACCTATAACTAGTCTCTGTTACCTATAACTAGTCTATGTTACCTATAACTAGTCTCTGTTACCAATAACTAGTCTATGTTACCTATAACTAGTCTCTGTTACCTATAACTTGTCTCTGTTACCTATAACTAGTCTCTGTTACCAATAACTTGTCCTGTTACCAATAACTAGTCTCTGTTACCTATAACCAGTCTCTGTTACCAATAACTAGTCTCTGTTACCAATAACTAGTCTCTGTTACCTATAACTAATCTCTGTTACCAATAACTAATCTCTGTTACCAATAACCAATCTCTGTTACCTATAACTAGTCTCTGTTACCATAACTAATCTCTGTTACTAATAACTAGTCTCTGTTACCTATTACTATTCTCTCTTACCTATACCTAGTCTCTGTTACTAATAACTGGTCTCTGTTACCTATAACTAGTCTCTGTTACCAGTAACTGGTCTCTGTTACCAATAGCTAGTCTCTGTTACCTATAACTAATCTCTGTTACCAATAACTAATCTCTGTTACCAATAACCAATCTCTGTTACCTATAACTAGTCTCTGTTACCAATAACTGGTCTCTGTTACCTATAACTAGTCTCTGTTACCAATAACTGGTCTCTGTTACTAATAACTAGTCCCAGTTACCAATAACTAGTCTCTGTAACCAATAACTAGTCTGTTACCACTAACTAGTCTCTGTTACCAATAACTAGTCTCTGTTACCTATAACCAGTCTCTGTTACCAATAACTAGTCTTTGTTACCAATAACTAGTCTCTGTTACCTATAACTAGTCTCTGTTACCAATAACAGGTCTCTGTTACAATAACTAGTCTCTGTTACCAGTAACTAAACTCTGTTACCTATAACTAATCTATGTTACCTATAACCAGTCTCTGTTACCTATAACCAGTCTCTGTTACCAATAACTAGTCTCTGTTACCTATACCCAGTCTCTGTTATCTATAACCAGTCTCTTTTACCAATAACTAGTCCCTGTTACCTATAACTAGTCTCTGTTACCTATAACTAGTCTCTGTTACCAATAACTAGTCTCTGTTACCTATAACTAGTCTATGTTACCTATAACTAATCTCTGTTACCAGTAACTTGTCCTGTTACCTATAACTAGTCTCTGTTACCTATAACTAGTCTCTGTTACCTATAACTTGTCTCTGTTACCAGTAACTTGTCCTGTTACCAATAACTAGTCTCTGTTACCTATAACTAGTCCCAGTTACCAATAACTAGTCTCTGTTACCAATAACTAGTCTCTGTTACCTATTACTATTCTCTCTTACCTATACCTAGTCTCTGTTACTAATAACTGGTCTCTGTTACCTATAACTAATCTCTGTTACCAATAACTAATCTCTGTTACCAATAACCAATCTCTGTTACCTATAACTAGTCTCTGTTACCAATAACTGGTCTATGTTACCTATAACTAGTCTCTGTTACCAATAACTGGTCTCTGTTACCTATAACTAGTCTCTGTTACCAATAACTGGTCTCTGTTACTAATAACTAGTCCCAGTTACCAATAACTAGTCTCTGTTACCTATAACTAGTCTCTGTAACCAATAAATAGTCTGTTACCAATAACTAATCTCTGTTACCTATACCTAGTCTCTGTTACCCATAACTAGTCTCTGTTACCAATAGCTAGTCTCTGTTACCTATAACTAGTCTCTGTTACCAATAACTAGTCTCTGTTACCAATAACTAATCTCTGTTACCCATACCTAGTCTCTGTTACCCATAACTAGTCTCTGTTACCAATAACTTGTCTCTGTTACCTATAACTAGTCTCTGTTACCATTAACTAGTCTCTGTTACCTATAACTAGTCTCTGTTACCTATATCTAGTCTCTGTTACCAATTACTAATCTCTGTTACCAATAACTAGTCTCTGTTACCTATAACTAATCTCTGTTACCTATAACTAGTCTCTGTTACCTATAACTAATCTCTGTTACCAATAACTAGTCTCTGTTACCTATAACTAGTCTCTGTTACCTATAACTAATCTCTGTTACCTATAACTAGTCTCTGTTACCTATAACTAGTCTCTGTTACCAATAACTATTCTCTGTTACCTATAACTATTCTCTGTTACCTATAACTAGTCTCTGTTACCTATAACTAGTCTCTGTTACCAATAACTAGTCTCTGTTACCTATAACTAGTCTCTGTTACCTATAACTAGTCTATGTTACCTATAACTAGTCTCTGTTACCAATAACTAGTCTCTGTTACCTATAACTATTCTCTGTTACCAATAACTAATCTCTGTTACCAATAACTAGTCTCTGTTACCTATAACTAGTCTCTGTTACCTATAACTAGTCTCTGTTACCAATAACTTGTCTCTGTTACCTATAACTAGTCTCTGTTACCAATAACTTGTCTCTGTTACCTATAACTAGTCTCTGTTACCTATAACTAGTCTCTGTTACCTATAACTAGTCTCTGTTACCTATAACTTGTCTCTGCTACCTATAACTAGTCTCTGTTACCAATAACTTGTCTCTGTTACCTATAACTAGTCTCTGTTACCAATAACTTGTCTCTGTTACCTATAACTAGTCTCTGTTACCTATAACTAGTCTCTGTTACCAATAACTCGTCTCTGTTACCTATAACTAGTCTCTGTTACCAATAACTCGTCTCTGTTACCTATAACTAGTCTCTGTTACCTATAACTAGTCTCTGTTACCTATAACTAGTCTCTGTTACCTTTAACTAGTCTCTGTTACCAATAACTTGTCTCTGTTACCTATAACTAGTCTCTGTTACCAGTAACTTGTCTCTGTTACCTATAACTAGTCTCTGTTACCAATAACTTGTCTCTGTTACCTATAACTAGTCTCTGTTACCTATAACTAGTCTCTGTTACCTATAACTAGTCTCTGTTACCAATAACTAGTCTCTGTTACCTATAACTAGTCTCTGTTACCTATAACTAGTCTCTGTTACCTATAACTAGTCTCTGTTACCTATAACTAGTCTCTGTTACCTATAACTAATCTCTGTTACCAGTAACTTGTCCTGTTACCAATAACTAGTCTCTGTTACCTATAACTATTCTATGTTACCTATAACTAATCTCTGTTACCAGTAACTTGTCCTGTTACCAATAACTAGTATCTGTTACCTATAACTAGTCTCTGTTACCAATAACTAGTCTCAGTTACCTATAACTAGTCTCTGTTACCTATAACTAGTCTCTGTTACCAATAACTAGTCTCTGTTACCTATAACTAGTCTCTGTTACCTATAACTAGTCTCTGTTACCTATAACTAGTCTCTGTTACCTATAACTAGTCTCTGTTACCTATAACTAGTCTCTGTTACCTATAACTAATCTCTGTTACCAGTAACTTGTCCTGTTACCAATAACTAGTCTCTGTTACCTATAACTATTCTATGTTACCTATAACTAATCTCTGTTACCAGTAACTTGTCCTGTTACCAATAACTAGTCTCTGTTACCTATAACTAGTCTCTGTTACCAATAACTAGTCTCTGTTACCTATAACTAGTCTCTGTGACCTATAACTAGTCTCTGTTACCAATAACTAGTCTCTGTTACCTACAACTAGTCTCTGTTACCTATAACTAGTCTATGTTACCTATAACTAGTCTCTGTTACCAATAACTAGTCTATGTTACCTATAACTAGTCTCTGTTACCTATAACTTGTCTCTTTTACCTATAACTAGTCTCTGTTACCAATAACTTGTCCTGTTACCAATAACTAGTTTCTGTTACCTATAACCAGTCTCTGTTACCAATAACTAGTCCCAGTTACCAATAACTAGTCTCTGTTACCAATAACTAGTCTCTGTTACCTATAACTAATCTCTGTTACCAATAACTAATCTCTGTTACCAATAACCAATCTCTGTTACCTATAACTAGTCTCTGTTACCATAACTAATCTCTGTTACTAATAACTAGTCTCTGTTACCTATTACTATTCTCTCTTACCTATACCTAGTCTCTGTTACTAATAACTGGTCTCTGTTACCTATAACTAGTCTCTGTTACCAGTAACTGGTCTCTGTTACCAATAGCTAGTCTCTGTTACCTATAACTAATCTCTGTTACCAATAACTAATCTCTGTTACCAATAACCAATCTCTGTTACCTATAACTAGTCTCTGTTACCAATAACTGGTCTATGTTACCTATAACTAATCTCTGTTACCAATAACTAATCTCTGTTACCAATAACCAATCTCTGTTACCTATAACTAGTCTCTGTTACCAATAACTAATCTCTGTTACCAATAACCAATCTCTGTTACCTATAACTAGTCTCTGTTACCAATAACTGGTCTATGTTACCTATAACTAGTCTCTGTTACCAATAACTGGTCTCTGTTACCTATAACTAGTCTCTGTTACCAATAACTGGTCTCTGTTACTAATAACTAGTCCCAGTTACCAATAACTAGTCTCTGTTACCTATAACTAGTCTCTGTAACCAATAAATAGTCTGTTACCAATAACTAATCTCTGTTACCTATACCTAGTCTCTGTTACCCATAACTAGTCTCTGTTACCAATAGCTAGTCTCTGTTACCTATAACTAGTCTCTGTTACCAATAACTAGTCTCTGTTACCAATAACTAATCTCTGTTACCCATACCTAGTCTCTGTTACCCATAACTAGTCTCTGTTACCAATAACTTGTCTCTGTTACCTATAACTAGTCTCTGTTACCAATAACTTGTCTCTGTTACCTATAACTAGTCTCTGTTACCATTAACTAGTCTCTGTTACCTATAACTAGTCTCTGTTACCTATAACTAGTCTCTGTTACCAATTACTAATCTCTGTTACCAATAACTAGTCTCTGTTACCTATAACTAATCTCTGTTACCTATAACTAGTCTCTGTTACCTATAACTAATCTCTGTTACCAATAACTAGTCTCTGTTACCTATAACTAATCTCTGTTACCTATAACTAATCTCTGTTACCTATAACTAGTCTCTGTTACCTATAACTAGTCTCTGTTACCAATAACTATTCTCTGTTACCTATAACTATTCTCTGTTACCTATAACTAGTCTCTGTTACCTATAACTAGTCTCTGTTACCAATAACAAGTCTCTGTTACCTATAACTAGTCTCTGTTACCTATAACTAGTCTCTGTTACCAATAACTTGTCTCTGTTACCTATAACTAGTCTCTGTTACCAATAACTTGTCTCTGTTACCTATAACTAGTCTCTGTTACCTATAACTAGTCTCTGTTACCTATAACTAGTCTCTGTTACCTATAACTTGTCTCTGTTACCTATAACTAGTCTCTGTTACCAATAACTTGTCTCTGTTACCTATAACTAGTCTCTGTTACCAATAACTTGTCTCTGTTACCAATAACTTGTCTCTGTTACCTATAACTAGTCTCTGTTACCTATAACTAGTCTCTGTTACCTATAACTAGTCTCTGTTACCTATAACTTGTCTCTGTTACCTATAACTTGTCTCTGTTACCTATAACTAGTCTCTGTTACCTATAACTAGTCTCTGTTACCTATAACTAGTCTCTGTTACCTATAACTAGTCTCTGTTACCAATAACTTGTCTCTGTTACCTATAACTAGTCTCTGTTACCAATAACTTGTCTCTGTTACCTATAACTAGTCTCTGTTACCAATAACTTGTCTCTGTTACCTATAACTAGTCTCTGTTACCTATAACTAGTCTATGTTACCTATAACTAGTCTCTGTTACCTATAACTAGTCTCTGTTACCAATAACTTGTCTCTGTTACCTATAACTAGTCTCTGTTACCAATAACTTGTCTCTGTTACCTATAACTAGTCTCTGTTACCTATAACTAGTCTCTGTTACCTATAACTAGTCTCTGTTACCAATAACTAGTCTCTGTTACCAATAACTAGTCTCTGTTACCTATAACTAGTCTCTGTTACCTATAACTAGTCTCTGTTACCAATAACTAGTCTCTGTTACCTATAACTAGTCTCTGTTACCTATAACTAGTCTATGTTACCTATAACTAGTCTCTGTTACCAATAACTAGTCTATGTTACCTATAACTAGTCTCTGTTACCTATAACTTGTCTCTGTTACCTATAACTAGTCTCTGTTACCAATAACTTGTCCTGTTACCAATAACTAGTCTCTGTTACCTATAACCAGTCTCTGTTACCAATAACTAGTCTCTGTTACCAATAACTAGTCTCTGTTACCTATAACTAATCTCTGTTACCAATAACTAATCTCTGTTACCAATAACCAATCTCTGTTACCTATAACTAGTCTCTGTTACCATAACTAATCTCTGTTACTAATAACTAGTCTCTGTTACCTATTACTATTCTCTCTTACCTATACCTAGTCTCTGTTACTAATAACTGGTCTCTGTTACCTATAACTAGTCTCTGTTACCAGTAACTGGTCTCTGTTACCAATAGCTAGTCTCTGTTACCTATAACTAATCTCTGTTACCAATAACTAATCTCTGTTACCAATAACCAATCTCTGTTACCTATAACTAGTCTCTGTTACCAATAACTGGTCTCTGTTACCTATAACTAGTCTCTGTTACCAATAACTGGTCTCTGTTACTAATAACTAGTCCCAGTTACCAATAACTAGTCTCTGTAACCAATAACTAGTCTGTTACCACTAACTAGTCTCTGTTACCAATAACTAGTCTCTGTTACCTATAACCAGTCTCTGTTACCAATAACTAGTCTTTGTTACCAATAACTAGTCTCTGTTACCTATAACTAGTCTCTGTTACCAATAACAGGTCTCTGTTACAATAACTAGTCTCTGTTACCAGTAACTAAACTCTGTTACCTATAACTAATCTATGTTACCTATAACCAGTCTCTGTTACCTATAACCAGTCTCTGTTACCAATAACTAGTCTCTGTTACCTATACCCAGTCTCTGTTATCTATAACCAGTCTCTTTTACCAATAACTAGTCCCTGTTACCTATAACTAGTCTCTGTTACCTATAACTAGTCTCTGTTACCAATAACTAGTCTCTGTTACCTATAACTAGTCTATGTTACCTATAACTAATCTCTGTTACCAGTAACTTGTCCTGTTACCTATAACTAGTCTCTGTTACCTATAACTAGTCTCTGTTACCTATAACTTGTCTCTGTTACCAGTAACTTGTCCTGTTACCAATAACTAGTCTCTGTTACCTATAACTAGTCCCAGTTACCAATAACTAGTCTCTGTTACCAATAACTAGTCTCTGTTACCTATTACTATTCTCTCTTACCTATACCTAGTCTCTGTTACTAATAACTGGTCTCTGTTACCTATAACTAATCTCTGTTACCAATAACTAATCTCTGTTACCAATAACCAATCTCTGTTACCTATAACTAGTCTCTGTTACCAATAACTGGTCTATGTTACCTATAACTAGTCTCTGTTACCAATAACTGGTCTCTGTTACCTATAACTAGTCTCTGTTACCAATAACTGGTCTCTGTTACTAATAACTAGTCCCAGTTACCAATAACTAGTCTCTGTTACCTATAACTAGTCTCTGTAACCAATAAATAGTCTGTTACCAATAACTAATCTCTGTTACCTATACCTAGTCTCTGTTACCCATAACTAGTCTCTGTTACCAATAGCTAGTCTCTGTTACCTATAACTAGTCTCTGTTACCAATAACTAGTCTCTGTTACCAATAACTAATCTCTGTTACCCATACCTAGTCTCTGTTACCCATAACTAGTCTCTGTTACCAATAACTTGTCTCTGTTACCTATAACTAGTCTCTGTTACCATTAACTAGTCTCTGTTACCTATAACTAGTCTCTGTTACCTATATCTAGTCTCTGTTACCAATTACTAATCTCTGTTACCAATAACTAGTCTCTGTTACCTATAACTAATCTCTGTTACCTATAACTAGTCTCTGTTACCTATAACTAATCTCTGTTACCAATAACTAGTCTCTGTTACCTATAACTAGTCTCTGTTACCTATAACTAATCTCTGTTACCTATAACTAGTCTCTGTTACCTATAACTAGTCTCTGTTACCAATAACTATTCTCTGTTACCTATAACTATTCTCTGTTACCTATAACTAGTCTCTGTTACCTATAACTAGTCTCTGTTACCAATAACTAGTCTCTGTTACCTATAACTAGTCTCTGTTACCTATAACTAGTCTATGTTACCTATAACTAGTCTCTGTTACCAATAACTAGTCTCTGTTACCTATAACTATTCTCTGTTACCAATAACTAATCTCTGTTACCAATAACTAGTCTCTGTTACCTATAACTAGTCTCTGTTACCTATAACTAGTCTCTGTTACCAATAACTTGTCTCTGTTACCTATAACTAGTCTCTGTTACCAATAACTTGTCTCTGTTACCTATAACTAGTCTCTGTTACCTATAACTAGTCTCTGTTACCTATAACTAGTCTCTGTTACCTATAACTTGTCTCTGCTACCTATAACTAGTCTCTGTTACCAATAACTTGTCTCTGTTACCTATAACTAGTCTCTGTTACCAATAACTTGTCTCTGTTACCTATAACTAGTCTCTGTTACCTATAACTAGTCTCTGTTACCAATAACTCGTCTCTGTTACCTATAACTAGTCTCTGTTACCAATAACTCGTCTCTGTTACCTATAACTAGTCTCTGTTACCTATAACTAGTCTCTGTTACCTATAACTAGTCTCTGTTACCTTTAACTAGTCTCTGTTACCAATAACTTGTCTCTGTTACCTATAACTAGTCTCTGTTACCAGTAACTTGTCTCTGTTACCTATAACTAGTCTCTGTTACCAATAACTTGTCTCTGTTACCTATAACTAGTCTCTGTTACCTATAACTAGTCTCTGTTACCTATAACTAGTCTCTGTTACCAATAACTAGTCTCTGTTACCTATAACTAGTCTCTGTTACCTATAACTAGTCTCTGTTACCTATAACTAGTCTCTGTTACCTATAACTAGTCTCTGTTACCTATAACTAATCTCTGTTACCAGTAACTTGTCCTGTTACCAATAACTAGTCTCTGTTACCTATAACTATTCTATGTTACCTATAACTAATCTCTGTTACCAGTAACTTGTCCTGTTACCAATAACTAGTATCTGTTACCTATAACTAGTCTCTGTTACCAATAACTAGTCTCAGTTACCTATAACTAGTCTCTGTTACCTATAACTAGTCTCTGTTACCAATAACTAGTCTCTGTTACCTATAACTAGTCTCTGTTACCTATAACTAGTCTCTGTTACCTATAACTAGTCTCTGTTACCTATAACTAGTCTCTGTTACCTATAACTAGTCTCTGTTACCTATAACTAATCTCTGTTACCAGTAACTTGTCCTGTTACCAATAACTAGTCTCTGTTACCTATAACTATTCTATGTTACCTATAACTAATCTCTGTTACCAGTAACTTGTCCTGTTACCAATAACTAGTCTCTGTTACCTATAACTAGTCTCTGTTACCAATAACTAGTCTCTGTTACCTATAACTAGTCTCTGTGACCTATAACTAGTCTCTGTTACCAATAACTAGTCTCTGTTACCTACAACTAGTCTCTGTTACCTATAACTAGTCTATGTTACCTATAACTAGTCTCTGTTACCAATAACTAGTCTATGTTACCTATAACTAGTCTCTGTTACCTATAACTTGTCTCTTTTACCTATAACTAGTCTCTGTTACCAATAACTTGTCCTGTTACCAATAACTAGTTTCTGTTACCTATAACCAGTCTCTGTTACCAATAACTAGTCCCAGTTACCAATAACTAGTCTCTGTTACCAATAACTAGTCTCTGTTACCTATAACTAATCTCTGTTACCAATAACTAATCTCTGTTACCAATAACCAATCTCTGTTACCTATAACTAGTCTCTGTTACCATAACTAATCTCTGTTACTAATAACTAGTCTCTGTTACCTATTACTATTCTCTCTTACCTATACCTAGTCTCTGTTACTAATAACTGGTCTCTGTTACCTATAACTAGTCTCTGTTACCAGTAACTGGTCTCTGTTACCAATAGCTAGTCTCTGTTACCTATAACTAATCTCTGTTACCAATAACTAATCTCTGTTACCAATAACCAATCTCTGTTACCTATAACTAGTCTCTGTTACCAATAACTGGTCTATGTTACCTATAACTAATCTCTGTTACCAATAACTAATCTCTGTTACCAATAACCAATCTCTGTTACCTATAACTAGTCTCTGTTACCAATAACTAATCTCTGTTACCAATAACCAATCTCTGTTACCTATAACTAGTCTCTGTTACCAATAACTGGTCTATGTTACCTATAACTAGTCTCTGTTACCAATAACTGGTCTCTGTTACCTATAACTAGTCTCTGTTACCAATAACTGGTCTCTGTTACTAATAACTAGTCCCAGTTACCAATAACTAGTCTCTGTTACCTATAACTAGTCTCTGTAACCAATAAATAGTCTGTTACCAATAACTAATCTCTGTTACCTATACCTAGTCTCTGTTACCCATAACTAGTCTCTGTTACCAATAGCTAGTCTCTGTTACCTATAACTAGTCTCTGTTACCAATAACTAGTCTCTGTTACCAATAACTAATCTCTGTTACCCATACCTAGTCTCTGTTACCCATAACTAGTCTCTGTTACCAATAACTTGTCTCTGTTACCTATAACTAGTCTCTGTTACCAATAACTTGTCTCTGTTACCTATAACTAGTCTCTGTTACCATTAACTAGTCTCTGTTACCTATAACTAGTCTCTGTTACCTATAACTAGTCTCTGTTACCAATTACTAATCTCTGTTACCAATAACTAGTCTCTGTTACCTATAACTAATCTCTGTTACCTATAACTAGTCTCTGTTACCTATAACTAATCTCTGTTACCAATAACTAGTCTCTGTTACCTATAACTAATCTCTGTTACCTATAACTAATCTCTGTTACCTATAACTAGTCTCTGTTACCTATAACTAGTCTCTGTTACCAATAACTATTCTCTGTTACCTATAACTATTCTCTGTTACCTATAACTAGTCTCTGTTACCTATAACTAGTCTCTGTTACCAATAACAAGTCTCTGTTACCTATAACTAGTCTCTGTTACCTATAACTAGTCTATGTTACCTATAACTAGTCTCTGTTACCAATAACTAGTCTCTGTTACCTATAACTATTCTCTGTTACCAATAACTAATCTCTGTTACCAATAACTAGTCTCTGTTACCTATAACTAGTCTCTGTTACCTATAACTAGTCTCTGTTACCAATAACTAGTCTCTGTTACCTATAACTAGTCTCTGTTACCAATAACTTGTCTCTGTTACCTATAACTAGTCTCTGTTACCTATAACTAGTCTCTGTTACCTATAACTAGTCTCTGTTACCTATAACTTGTCTCTGCTACCTATAACTAGTCTCTGTTACCAATAACTTGTCTCTGTTACCTATAACTAGTCTCTGTTACCAATAACTCGTCTCTGTTACCTATAACTAGTCTCTGTTACCTATAACTAGTCTCTGTTACCTATAACTAGTCTCTGTTACCTATAACTAGTCTCTGTTACCAATAACTTGTCTCTGTTACCTATAACTAGTCTCTGTTACCAATAACTTGTCTCTGTTACCTATAACTAGTCTCTGTTACCAATAACTTGTCTCTGTTACGTATAACTAGTCTCTGTTACCTATAACTAGTCTCTGTTACCTATAACTAGTCTCTGTTACCAATAACTAGTCTCTGTTACCTATAACTAGTCTCTGTTACCTATAACTAGTCTCTGTTACCTATAACTAGTCTCTGTTACCTATAACTAGTCTCTGTTACCTATAACTAGTCTCTGTTACCTATAACTAATCTCTGTTACCAGTAACTTGTCCTGTTACCAATAACTAGTCTCTGTTACCTATAACTATTCTATGTTACCTATAACTAATCTCTGTTACCAGTAACTTGTCCTGTTACCAATAACTAGTATCTGTTACCTATAACTAATCTCTGTTACCAATAACTAGTCTCTGTTACCTATAACTAGTCTCTGTTACCAATAACTAGTCTCTGTTACCTATAACTAGTCTCTGTTACCTATAACTAGTCTCTGTTACCTATAACTAGTCTCTGTTACCTATAACTAGTCTCTGTTACCTATAACTAGTCTCTGTTACCTATAACTAATCTCTGTTACCAGTAACTTGTCCTGTTACCAATAACTAGTCTCTGTTACCTATAACTATTCTATGTTACCTATAACTAATCTCTGTTACCAGTAACTTGTCCTGTTACCAATAACTAGTCTCTGTTACCTATAACTAGTCTCTGTTACCAATAACTAGTCTCTGTTACCTATAACTAGTCTCTGTTACCTATAACTAGTCTCTGTTACCAATAACTAGTCTCTGTTACCTATAACTAGTCTCTGTTACCTATAACTAGTCTATGTTACCTATAACTAGTCTCTGTTACCAATAACTAGTCTATGTTACCTATAACTAGTCTCTGTTACCTATAACCTGTCTCTGTTACCTATAACTAGTCTCTGTTACCAATAACTTGTCCTGTTACCAATAACTAGTCTCTGTTACCTATAACCAGTCTCTGTTACCAATAACTAGTCCCAGTTACCAATAACTAGTCTCTGTTACCAATAACTAGTCTCTGTTACCTATAACTAATCTCTGTTACCAATAACTAATCTCTGTTACCCTATAACCAATCTCTGTTACCTATAACTAGTCTCTGTTACCATAACTAATCTCTGTTACTAATAACTAGTCTCTGTTACCTATTACTATTCTCTCTTACCTATACCTAGTCTCTGTTACTAATAACTGGTCTCTGTTACCTATAACTAGTCTCTGTTACCAGTAACTGGTCTCTGTTACCAATAGCTAGTCTCTGTTACCTATAACTAATCTCTGTTACCAATAACTAATCTCTGTTACCAATAACCAATCTCTGTTACCTATAACTAGTCTCTGTTACCAATAACTGGTCTATGTTACCTATAACTAGTCTCTGTTACCAATAACTGGTCTCTGTTACCTATAACTAGTCTCTGTTACCAATAACTAGTCTCTGTTACCAATAACTAATCTCTGTTACCAATAACTAGTCTCTGTTACCAATAACTAGTCTCTGTTACCAATAACTAGTCTCTGTTACCAATAACTAGTCTCTGTTACCTATAACCAGTCTCTGTTACCAATAACTAGTCTCTGTTACCAATAACTAGTCTCTGTTACCTATAACTAGTCTCTGTTACCAATAACAGGTCTCTGTTACAATAACTAGTCTCTGTTACCAGTAACTAAACTCTGTTACCTATAACTAATCTATGTTACCTATAACCAGTCTCTGTTACCTATAACCAGTCTCTGTTACCAATAACTAGTCTCTGTTACCTATACCCAGTCTCTGTTATCTATAACCAGTCTCTTTTACCAATAACTAGTCCCTGTTACCTATAACTAGTCTCTGTTACCTATAACTAGTCTCTGTTACCAATAACTAGTCTCTGTTACCTATAACTAGTCTCTGTTACCTATAACTAGTCTATGTTACCTATAACTAATATCTGTTACCAGTAACTTGTCCTGTTACCAATAACTAGTCTATGTTACCTATAACTAGTCTCTGTTACCTATAACTAGTCTCTGTTACCTATAACTAGTCTCTGTTACCTATAACTAGTCTCTGTTACCTATAACTAGTCCCAGTTACCAATAACTAGTCTCTGTTACCAATAACTAGTCTCTGTTACCAGTAACTTGTCCTGTTACCAATAACTAGTCTCTGTTACCTATAACTAGTCTCTGTTACCAATAACTAGTCTCTGTTACCAATAACTAGTCTCTGTTACCAATAACTAATCTCTGTTACTAATAACTAGTCTCTGTTACCTATTACTATTCTCTCTTACCTATACCTAGTCTCTGTTACTAATAACTGGTCTCTGTTACCTATAACTAATCTCTGTTACCAATAACTAATCTCTGTTACCAATAACCAATCTCTGTTACCTATAACTAGTCTCTGTTACCAATAACTGGTCTATGTTACCTATAACTAGTCTCTGTTACCAATAACTGGTCTCTGTTACCTATAACTAGTCTCTGTTACCAATAACTAGTCTCTGTTACCTATAACTAGTCTCTGTAACAAATAAATAGTCTGTTACCAATAACTAATCTCTGTTACCTATACCTAGTCTCTGTTACCCATAACTAGTCTCTGTTACCAATAGCTAGTCTCTGTTACCTATAACTAGTCTCTGTTACCAATAACTAGTCTCTGTTACCAATAACTAATCTCTGTTACCCATACCTAGTCTCTGTTACCCATAACTAGTCTCTGTTACCAATAACTTGTCTCTGTTACCTATAACTAGTCTCTGTTACCATTAACTAGTCTCTGTTACCTATAACTAGTCTCTGTTACCTATAACTAGTCTCTGTTACCAATAACTAATCTCTGTTACCAATAACTAGTCTCTGTTACCTATAACTAATCTCTGTTACCTATAACTAGTCTCTGTTACCTATAACTAATCTCTGTTACCAATAACTAATCTCTGTTACCAATAACTAGTCTCTGTTACCTATAACTAATCTCTGTTACCTATAACTAGTCTCTGTTACCTATAACTAGTCTCTGTTACCAATAACTAGTCTCTGTTACCTATAACTATTCTCTGTTACCTATAACTATTCTCTGTTACCTATAACTAGTCTCTGTTACCTATAACTAGTCTCTGTTAACAATAACTAGTCTCTGTTACCTATAACTAGTCTCTGTTACCTATAACTAGTCTATGTTACCTATAACTAGTCTCTGTTACCAATAACTAGTCTCTGTTACCTATAACTATTCTCTGTTACCAATAACTAATCTCTGTTACCAATAACTAGTCTCTGTTACCTATAACTAGTCTCTGTTACCCATAACTAGTCTCTGTTACCTATAACTAGTCTCTGTTACTAATAACTAGTCTCTGTTACCAATAACTAGTCTCTGTTACCTATAACTAGTCTCTGTTACCTATAACTAGTCTCTGTTACCTATAACTAGTCTCTGTTACCTATAACTAGTCTCTGTTACCAATAACTAGTCTCTGTTACCTATAACTAGTCTCTGTTACCTATAACTAGTCTATGTTACCTATAACTAGTCTCTGTTACCTATAACTAGTCTCTGTTACCAATAACTAGTCTCTGTTACCTATAACTAATCTCTGTTACCTATAACTAGTCTCTATTACCTATAACTAATCTCTGTTACCAGTAACTAGTCTCTGTTACCAATAACTAATCTCTGTTACCAATAACTAGTCTCTGTTACCTATAACTGGTCTCTGTTACCTATAACTAGTCTCTGTTACCTATAACTAGTCTCTGTTACCAATAACTATTCTCTGTTACCTATAACTATTCTCTGTTACCTATAACTAGTCTCTGTTACCTATAACTAGTCTCTGTTACCAATAACTAGTCTCTGTTACCTATAACTAGTCTCTGTTACCTATAACTAGTCTATGTTACCTATAACTAGTCTCTGTTACCAATAACTAGTCTATGTTACCTATAACTAGTCTCTGTTACCAATAACTAGTCTCTGTTACCTATAACTATTCTCTGTTACCAATAACTAATCTCTGTTACCAATAACTAGTCTCTGTTACCAATAACTAGTCTCTGTTACCAATAACTAGTCTCTGTTACCAATAACTAGTCTCTGTTACCAATAACTTGTCTCTGTTACCCATAACTAGTCTCTGTTACCTATAACTAATCTCTGTTACCAATAACTAGTCTCTGT
The DNA here is from genome assembly GCF_964340395.1 of Glandiceps talaboti. NCBI lineage: Eukaryota > Metazoa > Hemichordata > Enteropneusta > Spengelidae > Glandiceps > Glandiceps talaboti. The sequence goes on along the minus strand of NC_135569.1, from coordinate 17,989,257 downwards.
TACCTATAACTAGTCTCTGTTACCTATAACTAGTCTCTGTTGCCAATAACTAGTCTCTGTTACCTATAACTAGTCTCTGTTACCAATAACTAGTCTCTGTTACCTATAACTAGTCTCTGTTACCTATAACTAGTCTCTGTTACCAATAACTAGTCTCTGTTACCAATAACTAGTCTCTGTTACCTATAACTAATCTCTGTTACCAATAACTAGTCTCTGTTACCTATAACTAATCTCTGTTACCAATAACTAATCTCTGTTACCTATAACTTGTCCTGTTACCTATAACTAGTCTCTGTTACCTATAACTAATCTCTGTTACCAATAACTAATCTCTGTTACCAATAACTAGTCTCTGTTACCTATAACTAGTCTCTGTTACCTATAACTAATCTCTGTTACCAATAACTAGTCTCTGTTACCAATAACTAGTCTCTGTTACCTATAACTAGTCTCTGTTACCAATAACTAGTCTCTGTTACTAATAACTAGTCTCTGTTACCAATAACTAGTCTCTGTTACCTATAACTAGTCTCTGTTACCTATAACTAGTCTCTGTTACCAATAACTAGTCTCTGTTACCAATAACTAGTCTCTGTTACCTATAACTAGTCTCTGTTACCAATAACTTGTCTCTGTTACCCATAACTAGTCTCTGTTACCTATAACTAATCTCTGTTACCAATAACTTGTCTCTGTTACCTATAACTAGTCTCTGTTACCAATAACTAGTCTCTGTTACCAATAACTAATCTCTGTTACTAATAACTAATCTCTGTTACCAATAACTAATCTCTGTTACCAATAACTAATCTCTGTTACCTATAACTAGTCTCTGTTACCTATAACTAATCTCTGTTACCAATAACTAATCTCTGTTACCTATAACTAGTCTCTGTTACCAATAACTAGTCTCTGTTACCAATAACTAATCTCTGTTACTAATAACTAATCTCTGTTACCAATAACTAATCTCTGTTACCTATAACTAGTCTCTGTTACCAATAACTTGTCTCTGTTACCTATAACTAGTCTCTGTTACCAATAACTCGTCTCTGTTACCTATAACTAGTCTCTGTTACCTATAACTAGTCTCTGTTACCTATAACTAGTCTCTGTTACCTATAACTAGTCTCTGTTACCAATAACTTGTCTCTGTTACCTATAACTAGTCTCTGTTACCAATAACTTGTCTCTGTTACCTATAACTAGTCTCTGTTACCAATAACTTGTCTCTGTTACGTATAACTAGTCTCTGTTACCTATAACTAGTCTCTGTTACCTATAACTAGTCTCTGTTACCAATAACTAGTCTCTGTTACCTATAACTAGTCTCTGTTACCTATAACTAGTCTCTGTTACCTATAACTAGTCTCTGTTACCTATAACTAGTCTCTGTTACCTATAACTAGTCTCTGTTACCTATAACTAATCTCTGTTACCAGTAACTTGTCCTGTTACCAATAACTAGTCTCTGTTACCTATAACTATTCTATGTTACCTATAACTAATCTCTGTTACCAGTAACTTGTCCTGTTACCAATAACTAGTATCTGTTACCTATAACTAATCTCTGTTACCAATAACTAGTCTCTGTTACCTATAACTAGTCTCTGTTACCAATAACTAGTCTCTGTTACCTATAACTAGTCTCTGTTACCTATAACTAGTCTCTGTTACCTATAACTAGTCTATGTTACCTATAACTAGTCTCTGTTACCAATAACTAGTCTCTGTTACCTATAACTATTCTCTGTTACCAATAACTAATCTCTGTTACCAATAACTAGTCTCTGTTACCAATAACTAGTCTCTGTTACCAATAACTAGTCTCTGTTACCAATAACTAGTCTCTGTTACCAATAACCTGTCTCTGTTACCCATAACTAGTCTCTGTTACCTATAACTAATCTCTGTTACCAATAACTAGTCTCTGTTACCTATAACTAGTCTCTGTTACCTATAACTAGTCTCTGTTGCCAATAACTAGTCTCTGTTACCTATAACTAGTCTCTGTTACCAATAACTAGTCTCTGTTACCTATAACTAGTCTCTGTTACCTATAACTAGTCTCTGTTACCAATAACTAGTCTCTGTTACCAATAACTAGTCTCTGTTACCTATAACTAATCTCTGTTACCAATAACTAGTCTCTGTTACCTATAACTAATCTCTGTTACCAATAACTAATCTCTGTTACCTATAACTTGTCCTGTTACCTATAACTAGTCTCTGTTACCTATAACTAATCTCTGTTACCAATAACTAATCTCTGTTACCAATAACTAGTCTCTGTTACCTATAACTAGTCTCTGTTACCTATAACTAATCTCTGTTACCAATAACTAGTCTCTGTTACCAATAACTAGTCTCTGTTACCTATAACTAGTCTCTGTTACCAATAACTAGTCTCTGTTACTAATAACTAGTCTCTGTTACCAATAACTAGTCTCTGTTACCTATAACTAGTCTCTGTTACCTATAACTAGTCTCTGTTACCAATAACTAGTCTCTGTTACCAATAACTAGTCTCTGTTACCTATAACTAGTCTCTGTTACCAATAACTTGTCTCTGTTACCCATAACTAGTCTCTGTTACCTATAACTAATCTCTGTTACCAATAACTTGTCTCTGTTACCTATAACTAGTCTCTGTTACCAATAACTAGTCTCTGTTACCAATAACTAATCTCTGTTACTAATAACTAATCTCTGTTACCAATAACTAATCTCTGTTACCAATAACTAATCTCTGTTACCTATAACTAGTCTCTGTTACCTATAACTAATCTCTGTTACCAATAACTAATCTCTGTTACCTATAACTAGTCTCTGTTACCAATAACTAGTCTCTGTTACCAATAACTAATCTCTGTTACTAATAACTAATCTCTGTTACCAATAACTAATCTCTGTTACCAGTAACTAATCTCTGTTACCAATAACTAATCTCTGTTACCAATAACTAATCTCTGTTACTAATAACTAATCTCTGTTACCAATAACTAATCTCTGTTACCAATAACTAATCTCTGTTACCAATAACTAATCTCTGTTACCAATAACTAATCTCTGTTACCAATAACTAGTCTATGTTACCAATAACTTGTCTCTGTTACCAATAACTAGTCTCTGTTACCTATAACTAATCTCTGTTACCTATAACTAATCTCTGTTACCAATAACTAGTCTCTGTTACCTATAACTAGTCTCTGTTACCTATAACTAGTCTCTGTTACCTATAACTAGTCTCTGTTACCTATAACTAATCTCTGTTACCTATAACTAGTCTCTGTTACCAATAACTAGTCTCTGTTACCAATAACTAGTCTCTGTTACCAATAACTAGTCTCTGTTACCTATAACTAGTCTCTGTTACCTATAACTAGTCTCTGTTACCTATAACTAGTCTCTGTTACCAATAACTAGTCTCTGTTACCAATAACTGGTCTCTGTTACCTATAACTAGTCTCTGTTACCTATAACTAGTCTCTGTTACCAGTAACTAGTCTCTGTTACCTATAACTAGTCTCTGTTACCTATAACTTGTCCTGTTACCAATAACTAATCTCTGTTACTAATAACTAATCTCTGTTACCAATAACTAATCTCTGTTACTAATAACTAATCTCTGTTACCAATAACTAATCTCTGTTACCAATAACTAATCTCTGTTACCAATAACTAATCTCTGTTACCTATAACTAGTCTCTGTTACCAATAACTAGTCTCTGTTACCTATAACTAATCTCTGTTACCTATAACCATTTGAAATTGTGATTACCCAACTAGTCTGTTGCCAAGACACAGGCTGTAGCTAGTACTAGTGGCTATGCTCTTGACTTCAGCGTACCCCAGCGTACCCAACAAATCAAAAGTACTTGAATCGATCAAATTTGTTATAACTGATGTTTTAAAGTATTCGAAGACTCAGACTGGCGGGAAAAAAACATGTCTTAGACTGTTAGGTGTTCCGAAGAATCAAACTTGTCAGATTGCAAATAAAATACTTTGTGTTTTCTAAATACAATTGAAAGAGTCAAAATCAACCATATTCACCAATAAAGGACATATTTGTGCCAAAACGTCCCAACATAGACAGATTGGTAAAAATGGGGTTGTGTTTCATTTTAGAAGAAAGGACATATTTGGTGTATTGAGGGTTTTAAGAACATAAATTTGTTACACTTTTGAAAAAATGAAGGACGTTAGACTGTTTCGCATTGCACACATTCAAAAAAAGCGACACATTCTTGACGGTAACCTTAGCAAATACCAAAATACAGATATACAAGAAAACAATGTCTTTGTGCCAAATAGTGGTGCAATGAACTATATATATTGGTAAGATTAGTAAAATGGGACAATCTTTGGGCTGATACAAGTCTAAAGTACGTGAATCGATCACATTTGTGAATAAAGGATGGTTTAAAGTATTCCAAGAAGCCATACTCATCAGACTTGTGAAAAAAACATTGTTAGACTGATAGGTGTTCCAAAGAATCAAAAGTCAGATTTGCAAATGAAATACTTGTGTGACAATTGAAAGAATCAAAACAGTCAGATTTGCAAATGAAATACTTGTGTGACAATTGAAAGAATCAAAACAGTCAGATTTGCAAATGAAATACTTGTGTGACAATTGAAAGAATCAAAACAGTCAGATTTGCAAATGAAATACTTGTGTGACAATTGAAAGAATCAAAACAGTCAGATTTGCAAATGAAATACTTGTGTGACAATTGAAAGAATCAAAACAGTCAGATTTGCAAATGAAATACTTGTGTGACAATTGAAAGAATCAAAACAGTCAGATTTGCAAATGAAATACTTGTGTGACAATTGAAAGAATCAAAACAGTCAGATTGCAAATGAAATACTTGTGTGACAATTGAATGAGTCAAAATCAGTCATAATCACCAATAAACCTATTTGCACCAAAAACTATTGCAATGACCCAAAATGGACAGATTGGTAAAAATGTGATTAGTTTTCATAAAAGAGTAGGAGGAAGAACTCAAAATGACCAGATATTTGTGAAGATCAGGTATTTTGAATTTTAAGAATACAAATTTTTCAGGCTGGCGAACAAGGATGTTTGACTGTTTCACTTTGCAAAGGTTCGAAAAAGAACAGAGTAGCGAATGAGATTAGGAAGTCTTTGTGCCGTAAAATAATAATACATGGTCTCCAATTGGTCAGATTTGTAAAAAGGGTTAATCTTTGGGTTGTAAAATTATAAATTACTTGAATCTATCAAATTGCAAATAACTAATGTATTCCAAGGACCCATGCTTATTAGACAGCCACACAAAAAAACTATTGTTAGATTTGTAGGTAGATAAAGGAACCATCTTTGAGCCGATACTAGTTGAAATTACTTGAACTGATCAAACTTGTCAATAAAGGATGATTTCAAGTATTCCCAGAGTCAATGCTCATCAGACTGGTGGAAAAAGACTGAAAATTATCTGATGCGTTAATAAAATACTTGTGTTCCCTAAATATGATTGAAAGAGTCAAAAACAGTCATCATTTCCAATAAAGGAAATATTTGTGCCAAACACCAACCAGATTTAAACTGAATGCCTTCTGTAAGGGTGATATTAAGTGTTTTGTTCCTACACATAATAATTGCTGGAATGCAGCAACCATGTTATAGTAGGCTATTAGTACATGATATACCCCTGAATTGGCAAAAAGGTGTGCCAAACTATAGAAATCTGAAATGACTTTGTGATATCAATCTATGTATGTAATGGAACAGGTGAAATGGCTTTTGAAATGAAATTATTCAAATTTACAGGGATACGCATACATACAGACATACATACATTTACCCATGCATACAGAACAAATTTATGGATTGCTATTGGTATCATTTGAAAATAATGAATTTTAGCTCTATATCTGTGATTTTTGAAGTCCCAGTAAAAGTTAGTTGTCAAAAAAGTTGTTCAAATGTCCACTACCTATTCTCAGTACAGGAAAGATTGACTTGACTTCACTCTGCCTTTGCGATCCCCTACATACCCTGGATATGTACACTAGTTTCCACGGCAAATAATAAACACAATTTAAACCATCGTAACATCGCTAGTACGAAGAAAGTTTACATACTTTATGGTAAGCATGATACCGGTCTATACTTTGCTTCTATATAACTTGTTTACGGCGGCAATACCCTTTATGTAACACTTGGTTGGAGAATTTTGCGATGCATGCCACAATGAGGTGAATTTCCATGGCTCTCAAGTTCGTTTGGTTTCTCAAAATATAAAATTCAGATCTGGACAGAAACTTATCGATATTATTTCGATATACATACCTTTTATACAAGCAAGCCTTGAACGGTCTAGAACAAAGCCAATCGATGTCAGAAAATTGGGGAAAATCTGACCCAATTAAACCACTTAGTAGTGCTGAGTACACAGCCCAACATTGCAACACAGTAACAACATTTACTTATCTCATTTGCATTGTTGTGATAATGTGTTAATACAAAGAAATGCACGTGTTCTGGTGGTCTTGCTGCTAGAAGTTTGGGCCTTCTTCCAATACCCTAAGTGAACAAAGTTCGCAGTGAGGGTTCAGATGTTCCATCCTTGATAGCGATGTTCGGTCGTGTGTTATATTGTATCAGAAGAACATCCAAGGTCTAGCAGATAGCCTAGTGTTCTGGCAGCAAACTCGCCCTTAGTATCAAAAGATTTATAGTTTAAAAAATGTTAATTTTGACCAAAGAAGAGATGGTATGGATTTATCTTGGTGAATTCTCCAGCAAGAATTTTCGGTAGAAAGCTGGTGATTTCACCTGGAAGTTGAAAATTGACCTGGTTTGACCGACAATCTCCTCATGCATGCTTTCAGAAACGGAAATATGTGCGCGAGTATCGAAAAAAGTAAAAACAATTTTTTCAATTTTGAAATAGTGAAGTTTACATCACTTAAATACCCGCCTCGATCTTGTTTCTCGTGTTTGTCCAGCCAATGCAGACTGCAGATCCAAGGGAAAACAAAAATAACTCTCCCTACATTAATTGCTACTTCAGGGAAGACAACTGCAGAACTAATCATAAACAATTAAAAAAAAAAAACATTCGCGTCATCACTTTAGGCAATAGTCGATTTTCTGTTTCAAATGCATTGCGCGAGAGGACGTTGCTTATGTTGTTAGATTTAGTCTTGTTTTGTCTTTATTACATTTGAAATAACATTTTCAACAGGAAATGATGGTAAGACATGTTGACCTCTTTAATTATGGGTGATTTTATAGAACAAAGACTGAACGTCATCGATGACAGAGTGGAATTTTACGGGTAAACACAGGGTACCGTCATGTGACAACCATCCCACAAAGTAGCGTGTGCAAAGCCCTTTGCGCGTACAGAATACATGGCATTGTATGGATAGACGCGCAATGCATCTTGGAACTGGTAACAGATCTATGTTTCCAGAAACAACGTCTAATTATCGAAAAATGCCAATATCTTATTAAAATTGAAAGCTACATCGATATAATTTCAGGACAGATGCGCTTAGGTATCGCAAATGTATGTACCAAATTATATTGAATTTGAAGCTTGCACTCTTGAGATATAGCCTAATTACCGATAACCATTAATTACGCAACTTGCTCAGTAAAATTCATGGAATATTTACCAAAACCTAATCAAACACAGGTCAAAATACGGCAGCTAGGATTATTACGCGCACCAGGAAATTCGAACACATAACCCCTATTCTAAAACAACTTCATTGGCTTCCAGTATCTCATCGTATTGTTTTCAAACTTCTGCTCTTCACTTATAAAGCCCTAAGTGGAATCTCTCCACAATATCTCAAGAACTTAATTACACCTCGTTCTTCATTACGTACTCTTCGTTCATCGGATAAATGCCTTCTGCATACACCCAAATGGAATCTGGTTTCCTGGTCGCCGCTCCTTCTCTTCAGCAGCTCCTGAACTTTGGAACTCTCTACCCCTGGACATTAAAACCTCTCCCAATGTTAACATTTTCAAAAGACGCTTGAAAACCCACATATTTCAGAGAACTTTTTCATCTCCTTTCTAACTCTAAGCGCCACTGAACCTTCTTTTCTTTGGATATTTGGCGCTATATAAATTTATTAGATAGATAGATAGATAGATAGATAGTTCTTGCCATTACCCAACGGAACATATCTACCAAATTTTGCTTGAATTGATGCTGCCGTTTTTTTAGAAAATGATGATACACACACACACACACACGTGCGCACACACGCACACGTGCACACATACATACACAAACGCACGCACACACATACACACACACACACAGACATTTCAACCCCTAATACATCTCCTTACGGAAGGAAAAAATGGACAGAATTTTTTAAAATTAGATTATTCATTATATACTAGGAGAAAGAACTCAAAACGACCAGATATTATAAGAAAGAGGGTATTTGGTTTATTAATAATTTTAAGAAAGGTGGTATTTAGCTGATTATTTATTTTTAGAAACTAAATTTGTCAGATTCACCAAAAAGAAAGATGTTAGACTGTTACATTGCAAGAATTCAAAAAAGAACAGATTAGAAAATGTTCAACATCGACATCTTTTTGACTGAAAAATATCGAAATGAACAAAAACAGCCAGAAAGACGGAAATACATCTTAAGATAATACCAAAAATAATTAATTATGCAAATTATGCATTAAAGCTGCAGGCTACATCAACCACTTTTTATAGGACATATATGTTTTGCTATGTTTAATATATGTAGTAAATTAACATTGAAATTGAAGTATGGATTCATAAGATATAGCCTAATTACAAAACCATTAATTATGCAAATTATTAATTAAAACTGTAAGCTACATTAACAAATTTTACAGCGCACATCAACTAATTATTTAGGACATATGCACTTTATTATGGTTAATATATGTATGAAATTATATTGAAATTGAAGGAGGCATTAATTATGCAAATTATTCATTAAAACTGTCGCCGCTCCTTCTCTTCAGCAGCTCCTGAACTTTGGAACTCTCTGCCCCCTGGACATTAAAACCTCTCCGAATGTTAACATTTTCTAAAGACGCTTGAAAACCCACATATTTCAGAGAGCTTTTTCATCTCCTTTCTAACTCTAAGCACCACTGAACATTGTTTTCTTTGGATATTTGGCGCTATATAAATTTATTAGATAGATAGATAGATTGTCTAGTTGCAAATTAATGCTAATTACTTCACAAGACAATGCCGAAATGCAATGACTGCCCAAAAACTAGAGGAGTCTCGTTTACTCAAGGCGACTTGCATCTGTGCAAAGGCTGCAAAGAAAAACGTTTTCCTCAGAAACCAGCAGAACACCACCATGGAAACAGAGAAGAAGTGCCAATGACTCCTAGCAACCAAAATGAAAATGGTAGCCTGGAAACACAACTTGCCGACATACGAAGTAAACTAGCTTGCCTACCATCTGTTGTAAATAGTATTCATGAGATCCAACAATCCCAAACCACCATTACCGCATCTCTCGAATTTTTCAACACTCTCGTTGAAGAAATGCGGCAAAATATCAAACTTGGAAAGTGAAAACAACCAACTAAAGCAACAAAACAACAGTCTGATGGTGCGAGTCACAGAGCTTGAGAAATCGCAAGACGAACAAGACCAGTATAGTCGGAGGGAAAATATCGAGATCCACGGCATCCCTGAAATCCAAGATGAAAGGACAGACGACATCACCTTAGCTGTTCTTCAACCAATCTATCCCGGTATTACCATCAATGATATCCAAGTAACACATAGAATTGGGAAACAACAACAAGACAGAAGAAGACACATACCGCGCAATCATAGTCAGATTTGTAAATAGAAGAATTCGAGACAAAGTGTACAAAGACAGAAAAAGGATGAAGCACACCACGACAGATAAACTTGGGTACGAAACTAAGAATAACATCTACATCAACGAGAATCTAACATCACGTAAACGAAATCTAATGAAGAAAGCAAATGACAGAAGGAAGACACTGAACTATAAATTTCTATGGACACAAAATGGTAACATTTATACTAGGAAAGACCAGAGTTCTATGTCGGTCGTTATCCGAAATGAGGCAGATCTGCCCAAAATTGTATAAACTGTACGAATGTAAGCTTCTCTTTAAATTTGTATTCATCTTTCCACGAATATCATGAATATACCACCAGTAACAGATATTTTTCATGTATCTAACGGTACGTACTCAATCTCAGAATTCAATGACAAGTTTTCAAATAGTGGCAATGTACTTTCTGTTTCCCACATCAATACCCGATCACTAAGTAAACACTTTGAAGAGTTGAAATCTGTATATGAAGATAGTTTAAACACCAATTTCAAGTTTATCGCTCTTACAGAAATTTGGCAAATACAAAATACAGATATGTATAAATTGGAAAATTACTCTCTCGAAATTCAATGAAGAGACCGGGGTAAGGGTGGCGGTGTAGGGGCATATGTACATTCCACTATAAACTATACTGTTATTCCAGATATAACAGTGCCAGCTGCTGAATCAATGTGGTTGGAATTTGTTGATAGAGGGAAATATTACATTCTCGGTGTCATATATAGACCACCACATTTTGATGAAAATACCTTTATAGATGGTATCGAAAATACTCTAAATCAAGTTAATCACAAGTACTATGGCTGTTTTATTGTTGGCGATTTTAACATCAATGTCATCGAAAAATCTAACACTTCACAGAAATTACTTAACACACTTTCTTGTTTTCATTTAAAGCAAATGATTCAAAATTCAACTCGTATTACCAAAACCTGTCAAACCACAATCGATCATATTTATATGAATTTAAGTAATAAGCACATTGACGCAGGTGTTATTATCGCCGATATTTCCGATCACCTACCAATTTTTGTATTTGTAAATAAATTCTGTACTTTGCCTTCGGAAACTCCCTTATCATCTTCGAGAAATTTCTCAAATTATACAGTCCAAAATTTCAATCATGATCTACATATAGAGTTTTGGGAAGGCGTTCTGAATTGTCATGATGTCAATGAGGCATATGAAAATTTTAGCAAAATATTTTTGAGTATCTGTGATAAACACGCTCCTCTACATGCTAATGGCGAACGAGAAAGAAAGAAAAGTAAACATTGGATTACAAAAGGATTAAAAAAATCGATAAAAGTAAAACACAAAATGTACAGTAAATTAATCAAAGAGAAATTTAGAGAACCACTGTTCACTCGATACAAAAAGTATAGAAATACACTGACTTCCTTACTGAAAAAAGCCAAGAAATACTATTACACAAATCTTCTCATGACAAATCAGAACAACACCAAAGAGATGTGGGGCGTTATACATGAACTATTAGGGAAACAAAAACACAAAAATTTGAAAATACCAAATCAAATAAAACCCAAATCTGAAAGCTGTACAGAATTTATCACTCAACCGCAGGATATTATTGAACAGTTTAACGACTTTTTCACTCAAATAGGTGAAAGTCTAGCAAAGAAAATTGACAATTCTCAAGGAACCAATTACATGTCATATTTGAATAGCCCAATTCAGTTTTCCTTTTTTCTCCGCCCTGTTACTGAAAATGAAGTCAAAGACATAATTTCTTCACTGGACACTAGGAAAGCGGCTGGTCATGATGGCATTGGTGTTAAACTTGTAAAAGACGCTTCAAAAGAAATATTGAAACCCTTATATTATGTTCACTTATTAACTTATCATTTTCAAAAGGCATCTTTCCCGATGTCCTCAAAATAGCAAGAGTTTTACCGATTTACAAAAAGGGTAACCCAGAAGACATCGGGAACTATAGACCCATATCTATTTTACCAATTTTTAGCAAGATTTTTGAGAAATTGGTGAATGAACAAATACTGAATTTCCTGGACAAACATGACATACTATACAAACACCAATACGGGTTCAGAAAAAAGTATAGTACAAAACTTTCACTGATCAGTTTATCCCAATATCTACTGAGTGAAATTGATCATGGCAATCCAACTCTGGGTATTTTTGTAGACTTCTCTAAAGCCTTTGATACCATAAATCACGATATTTTGCTTGCCAAACTAGAGTTTTATGGTATCAGAGGCTTACCCCTCCTTTGGTTTAAAAGTTATTTATCTTCCAGGAGTCAATTTGTTGGCATCAACGACGTCAAATCTAGTAAACAAAATATAAATTGCGGTGTTCCCCAGGGCTCGATTCTTGGGCCAACTTTATTTCTGCTATACATAAATGACATCCCGATGTCTTCAAATGCTTTTGATTTTAGATTATATGCGGATGACTCAAATTTATTTTACACTATTAAAAAAGACACAAACACATGTACTATAGACCTAAACCTTGTAAGTAAAAATTTCAAGGATGTCATCAACTGGTGTGATGCCAACAAATTAACGATCAATTCAAATAAGACCAAATATACAATCTTAAAAAGCCATAGAAAAAATGTAGTATTGACTGGTTCCCTTGAATTTAAGGGGGTCTCACTAGATGAAGTTCAAAGTTCGCCTTTTGTTGGGGTCAACATTGACAATACGCTGTCTTGGAAGCAGCATATAGCTGAGGTGAAAAAGAAAGTTAGTAGAATGACAGGTGTGTTTTATAAGTTACGTCACACGGTTCCAGAATATGTACTTGTACTGATGTATAATGCTTTTGTTCTGCCCCATATCACCTACTGTCTCGAAGTGTGGGGTAACACGTGTCCGACATACCTGAATGAAATATTTTTAATTCAAAAAAGAATAGTGCGCACCATAACAGATAGTCATTGGTTGAATATTCTTGACATTTTCAAACAGCACAAATTACAGCTTGCCGTTCTCGTTCATGACGTTTTGCACCTCAGATTATCGGATACCTTTCAAGATTTTTTCACTCCCATTAAACACTCCTTCACAACACGACAGAGCGCCAGAAACGACCTTACTATCCCAAAAGCAAACCATAGGACTGGTCAGTTCACTGTCAAGTATGCAGGTGCTAAATTATGGAATAGCATCCCTTACAACATTCGCAACATAAATAGCAGAAGTCATTTTCAAACAGAGTTCAAAAACTATCTCCAATCATTGTAAACTAGTTATACTTCATATTCATAGAGATTGATTACCGTTTGTCTGTATATTTAAGTAGGTCATTTGTTGTTTCTTTGTATTTGTGTATTTGCTTGTTTGGTTGTTGTTGTTGTTGTTGTTGTTGTTGTTGTTGTTGTTGTCCACCTATATTTATACAATGTATTTTGTAAATCCTTTATGATTTTTTTCTATTCTGTCAATATTGCAATATACTCAATTTGACCAGCAGCCCCAGTATTTAGTAATTCCTAATCCCTAAGATTGTAAAAGGGGACGGACTCGACTAGTTGCAAAGACAACTATTTTTCGTCTCCCTTTCCCAAGTTGAATACTTCATATATTGTAGAATTGTTATATATGTATATGTATATATATATTTCTGGGAATAAAGAAGATTATTATTATTATTATTATAGATAGAAAACTGTAAGCTAGCAACTAATTTTCATTGGTTATTCTCACCGCAGTGTATACATTGCACCCAATCTGTGAAATTGCCCAATTCATGAAATGGGTAGGTAACTTTGCCCAGTTCATGAAACATTCAATCATGTTGCCCAGATTATGAAGTGGGTATGGTAAGATATGAAATGAGCATCTTTTATAGGACACACTCAAAAAAGAATAAGAATCAAACAACTTTATTTAATAAATTGGGCCGACAAGTCACTGAACCCCCCCCCCCATCTATAAAACCAAAACCAAAAACAGGCTGACCCCCCTATCACTTTATATAATTCTAAAACATGATGACACCCCCCCCCCCCCCATATATATAATAATAATAATAATCTTTATTTGTCCAAATAAATTCGGAAATTTGTTGAATGGTCGCCGCAGAGCAGCGCCCTAGTGCCCTAGTGTTGAAGAAGCAGGAGGAAACCGGAGTGCCCGGGGAAAACCTGCGTTGTTCGCCAGGATCAAACTGAGCATCACCCTTCTTACATGCAGACCTAGTTAATTTTGTTTGTGAATTTTCCATGTCCAAAGCCATAACTCAGACATGCTTGAACAGATCTCATTCAGAGTTGGTATTAGGACAGTGTTCTATGACATACATTTGCATATCCATTTTCATATTGATATGATCCCCCATACCCGACCAATCCTTTATTGTTGTAGCCATGTTCCATGTCCGACAAGCAGACACAACATATCTAAGTCTGTTTGATTTAGGTTCACAAGTGTTGTTGCGTGATCAGAGTAGTGCTAATTCCTTAAAACCCAATCATAGCGGGGACTATGTCATTCTCAATGGCTTGTTTACTCTGAAAAGTCAAATTTGAGACTATTCAGGCCCTTTCAGACAATAATTTCCAAGCTTTACAAGACAGCACCAACATGTAAAAAGCAACTACACAGGGTTGAAATACTTTTGAAATATACTTTGATAGCATCTTGACAGTAAGAGGGGAAGAGCTTGAGACTGGGATATGTCCACCTCATGTGGGGATCCAAGGGGTCTCCCTCTAGAAGCCCTGGAGGATTTTTACTCTTAAAGCCAATTTTTAGGCTATTCAGACCCTTTCAAGCAATAACTCACAAGACAGCACCATCAAGTATCAGAAATTATTCTTTATAACTCACACAGGGTTGAAATATGTTCTTAAACAGTTAAATGACATCATTATATACATGTAGTAAAGGTCAGCACATCTACTGGTAGTATCATTGGTAGGGGAGATTTGGAGTTTAAGGCAATTTTAGACTACCTTGGCAAACATTTCACATCTTTAAAAGACTATCATCTCAAATTAGAATTAGGTGAAAATATTTAAGAAAAGTTTAATACCATTATGACAGTAAAAAGGTTGTTGGTGCATCTGATTGCTGGTTGAATGCATGAGTGACCTCTGGGGGTTAGGGAGTCCTTGGGGGTTTCTCCCCTGGCAGATCTGCAGTTTTTTGCTTCTATTCTATTCAATGTTTACGTTATTCATAGCCTTTGAGGTAATATTTCCAAGCTTCGAATAGCTAATGTAAATGTAAGTTTTAAATGAGTTTCCCATGTCACATAAAAATGGGCCCGTAACATTGGTATAGTGGCATTAATATTACATGTATAGTAAAGTCACCGGTATGTTAGAGAACTTTAGAGAACTTTAGTGTATTATAGAAACTGGAATCTGATGAGATGTGGTGATTTGTAGTGTCAATAACATGTAGTGTCCAAAATAGAAAGTATATTAATCCCTTCTGACAAGTTCATAGTGATGAGTAGGGAACATTTTAGATTAACTTCTTTTTATAAACTATCTACGAAGATTACCATTACGATTTGCTTTTGTTTTGGTCTGTTATTTCAATTTTTTTTTTGTTATATTTATATCATATTACTGTATATGTTTTCCTTGGGCTGCGAACTCGACTAGTTTTAACAAACTATTTTTGTAGTCCAGCCAGAAGTTCAAGTTATTCTTTTATATATACTTTTTTTTTCTCATTAGCGATGTGATTACTTGATTATTTCATTTTCCTCACTTGATATGTAAATTTTTTTTTTGACCTCTGGCAAATAAATAATATAGAATAGAAACCTTCAAGTTCACTTTACCCCAAAGTGCAATATAAGTGAAGTACTGATTGTGAAACAGACAAGCATTTACATGACATATTCTGTAACTAGTGTGGTAGCTAGGTAATACATATATATGTATATTTATAGTTATGTTTGAACTAATAAGTAATATTAAAGAATTCATGTAAGAAACAGGGACAAGAACAAATATTTACATGTACCACATTTCAGACAAGGCTATATGCCATTGTAGAAAAAGGTTTTTTTCTTCCATCACACTCCAAAACACAATGACCCCCCCCCCCCCATCCACAATTTTGAAAACATCGTGTCCCCCCCCCCCCCCCCACCAGGCCGAAGAAACTGACCGGTCCCTAATAGGAATATTGATTAACGTTCAGTATATGCAGTTGTCATGGAGAGGGTAATGTTTTACAAAATGGGACAAAGGGGAGGGTCACTTTTTACAAATGGAGATTGGGGGGGGGGGGGGGAGGGTGAGTTATTCTTAACAGACCATGTGTGATTTCCTCCGGCCCTCCCCCACCTCCTTACACTGAAGGCCTCTTTTACTGGGTACGGAACGAACTTTTTTGCAGAGGCTGTTGCACTTATTTAACCTGGCTCCATTGCACTTTGAATAGTACTATCTTTAACCTGGCTCCATTGCACTTTGAATAGTACTATCTTTAACCAGGCTCCATTGCACTTTGAATAGTACTATCTTTAACCTGGCTCCATTGTACTCCATCAGGAGTGAGAGTAGACATGTTGTAATCCTCACTGGAGGGCATGTCCAATGGCGGAATATCATTCATAGAAAGTTTAATAGACAGTGGTAGGTGATCGGATGCAACGATTTCAACGATTCTATACTAGCATAGGTTGAAGGGGTTGTCATACAGTCATCTAACCAGGATGTGGAGTGGAGCATCACTTACATAAGTAAATCGATTGGTGATCGAGCCGAGAAAAGTACCATCTGATAAAATGTAATTGTTTTCTAAACAAAATGAGTTTAATTCTCTACCGAAAGGTTTACTTGGGTCAGTATTCCACTCGCCCAATACAAATACACTATTAATTCCGCTGTCCTGTACAAATACACTATTAATTCCGCTGTCCTGTACAAATACACTATTAATTCTGCTGTCCTGTGCAAATACACTATTAATTCCACTGTCCTGTACAAATACACTATTAATTCCGCTGTCCTGTACAAATACACTATTAATTCCGCTGCCCTGTACAAATACACTATTAATTCTGCTGTCCTGTACAAATACACTATTAATTCCGCTGTCCTGTACGAATACACTATTAATTCCGCTGCCCTGTACGAATACACTATTAATTCCGCTGCCCTGTACAAATACACTATTAATTCCGCTGCCCTGTACAAATACACTATTAATTCCGCTGCCCTGTACAAATACACTATTAATTCCGCTGTCCTGTACAAATACACTATTAATTCTGCTGTCCTGTACAAATACACTATTAATTCTGCTGTCCTGTACAAATACACTATTAATTCCGCTGTCCTGTACAAATACACTATTAATTCCGCTGTCCTGTACAAATACACTATTAATTCTGCTGTCCTGTGCAAATACACTATTAATTCCGCTGTCCTGTACAAATACACTATTAATTCCGCTGTCCTGTACAAATACACTATTAATTCCGCTGCCCTGTACAAATACACTATTAATTCTGCTGTCCTGTACAAATACACTATTAATTCCGCTGTCCTGTACGAATACACTATTAATTCCGCTGCCCTGTACAAATACACTATTAATTCCGCTGCCCTGTACAAATACACTATTAATTCCGCTGCCCTGTACAAATACACTATTAATTCTGCTGTCCTGTACAAATACACTATTAATTCCGCTGCCCTGTACAAATACACTATTAATTCCGCTGTCCTGTACAAATACACTATTAATTCTGCTGTCCTGTACAAATACACTATTAATTCCGCTGCCCTGTACAAATACACTATTAATTCCGCTGTCCTGTACAAATACACTATTAATTCCGCTGCCCTGTACAAATACACTATTAATTCCGCTGTCCTGTACAAATACACTATTAATTCTGCTGTCCTGTACAAATACACTATTAATTCTGCTGTCCTGTACAAATACACTATTAATTCCGCTGTCCTGTACAAATACACTATTAATTCCGCTGTCCTGTACAAATACACTATTAATTCCGCTGTCCTGTACAAATACACTATTAATTCCGCTGCCCTGTACAAATACACTATTAATTCCGCTGTCCTGTACAAATACACTATTAATTCCGCTGTCCTGTACAAATACACTATTAATTCCGCTGTCCTGTACAAATACACTATTAATTCTGCTGTCCTGTACAAATACACTATTAATTCCGCTGTCCTGTACAAATACACTATTAATTCTGCTGTCCTGTACAAATACACTATTAATTCTGCTGTCCTGTACAAATACACTATTAATTCCGCTGTCCTGTACAAATACACTATTAATTCTGCTGTCCTGTACAAATACACTATTAATTCCGCTGTCCTGTACAAATACACTATTAATTCTGCTGTCCTGTACAAATACACTATTAATTCCGCTGTCCTGTACAAATACACTATTAATTCCGCTGTCCTGTACAAATACACTATTAATTCTGCTGTCCTGTACAAATACACTATTAATTCTGCTGTCCTGTACAAATACACTATTAATTCCGCTGCCCTGTACAAATACACTATTAATTCCGCTGTCCTGTACAAATACACTATTAATTCCGCTGCCCTGTACGAATACACTATTAATTCCGCTGTCCTGTACAAATACACTATTAATTCCGCTGTCCTGTACGAATACACTATTAATTCCGCTGTCCTGTACGAATACACTATTAATTCCGCTGCCCTGTACAAATACACTATTAATTCCGCTGCCCTGTACGAATACACTATTAATTCCGCTGCCCTGTACAAATACACTATTAATTCCGCTGCCCTGTACAAATACACTATTAATTCCGCTGCCCTGTACAAATACACTATTAATTCCGCTGCCCTGTACAAATACACTATTAATTCCGCTGCCCTGTATAAATACACTATTAATTCCGCTGCCCTGTACAAATACACTATTAATTCCGCTGCCCTGTACAAATACACTATTAATTCCGCTGTCCTGTACAAATACACTATTAATTCCGCTGTCCTGTACAAATACACTATTAATTCCGCTGCCCTGTACAAATACACTATTAATTCCGCTGCCCTGTACAAATACACTATTAATTCCGCTGCCCTGTACAAATACACTATTAATTCCGCTGCCCTGTACAAATACACTATTAATTCCGCTGTCCTGTACAAATACACTATTAATTCCGCTGCCCTGTAAAAATACACTATTAATTCCGCTGCCCTGTACAAATACACTATTAATTCCGCTGTCCTGTACAAATACACTATTAATTCCGCTGTCCTGTACAAATACACTATTAATTCCGCTGCCCTGTACAAATACACTATTAATTCCGCTGCCCTGTACAAATACACTATTAATTCCGCTGTCCTGTACAAATACACTATTAATTCCGCTGTCCTGTACAAATACACTATTAATTCCGCTGTCCTGTACAAATACACTATTAATTCCGCTGCCCTGTACAAATACACTATTAATTCCGCTGCCCTGTACAAATACACTATTAATTCCGCTGCCCTGTACAAATACACTATTAATTCCGCTGTCCTGTACAAATACACTATTAATTCCGCTGCCCTGTACAAATACACTATTAATTCCGCTGCCCTGTACAAATACACTATTAATTCCGCTGCCCTGTACAAATACACTATTAATTCCGCTGCCCAATACAAATACACTATTAATTCCGCTGTCCTGTACAAATACACTATTAATTCCGCTGTCCTGTACAAATACACTATTAATTCCGCTGTCCTGTACGAATACACTATTAATTCCGCTGTCCTGTACAAATACACTATTAATTCCGCTGTCCTGTACAAATACACTATTAATTCTGCTGTCATGTACAAATACACTATTAATTCCGCTGTCCTGTACAAATACACTATTAATTCCGCTGTCCTGTACAAATACACTATTAATTCCGCTGCCCTGTACGAATACACTATTAATTCTGCTGTCCTGTACAAATACACTATTAATTCCGCTGTCCTGTACAAATACACTATTAATTCTGCTGTCATGTACAAATACACTATTAATTCCGCTGTCCTGTACAAATACACTATTAATTCCGCTGTCCTGTACAAATACACTATTAATTCCGCTGCCCTGTACAAATACACTATTAATTCCGCTGTCCTGTACAAATACACTATTAATTCCGCTGTCCTGTACAAATACACTATTAATTCCGCTGCCCTGTACAAATACACTATTAATTCCGCTGTCCTGTACAAATACACTATTAATTCCGCTGCCCTGTACAAATACACTATTAATTCCGCTGCCCAATACAAATACACTATTAATTCCGCTGTCCTGTACAAATACACTATTAATTCCGCTGTCCTGTACAAATACACTATTAATTCCGCTGTCCTGTACAAATACACTATTAATTCCGCTGTCCTGTACGAATACACTATTAATTCCGCTGTCATGTACGAATACACTATTAATTCCGCTGTCATGTACGAATACACTATTAATTCCGCTGTCCTGTACAAATACACTATTAATTCCGCTGCCCTGTACGAATACACTATTAATTGCGCTGCCCAATACAAATACACTATTAATTCCGCTGTCCTGTACAAATACACTATTAATTCCGCTGTCCTGTACAAATACACTATTAATTCCGCTGTCCTGTACAAATACACTATTAATTCCGCTGTCCTGTACGAATACACTATTAATTCCGCTGTCATGTACGAATACACTATTAATTCCGCTGTCATGTACGAATACACTATTAATTCCGCTGTCCTGTACAAATACACTATTAATTGCGCTGTCCTGTACGAATACACTATTAATTGCGCTGTCCTGTACAAATACACTATTAATTCCGCTGTCCTGTACGAATACACTATTAATTCCGCTGTCCTGTACAAATACACTATTAATTCCGCTGCCCTGTACAAATACACTATTAATTCCGCTGCCCTGTACAAATACACTATTAATTCTGCTGTCCTGTACAAATACACTATTAATTCCGCTGTCCTGTACGAATACACTATTAATTCCGCTGTCCTGTACAAATACACTATTAATTCTGCTGTCCTGTACAAATACACTATTAATTCCGCTGCCCTGTACAAATACACTATTAATTCCGCTGTCCTGTACAAATACACTATTAATTCTGCTGTCCTGTACAAATACACTATTAATTCCGCTGCCCTGTACAAATACACTATTAATTCCGCTGTCCTGTACAAATACACTATTAATTCCGCTGTCATGTACGAATACACTATTAATTCCGCTGTCCTGTACAAATACACTATTAATTCCGCTGTCCTGTACAAATACACTATTAATTCTGCTGTCCTGTACAAATACACTATTAATTCCGCTGTCCTGTACAAATACACTATTAATTCTGCTGTCCTGTACAAATACACTATTAATTCCGCTGTCCTGTACAAATACACTATTAATTCCGCTGTCCTGTACGAATACACTATTAATTCTGCTGTCCTGTACAAATACACTATTAATTCCGCTGTCCTGTACAAATACACTATTAATTCCGCTGTCCTGTACAAATACACTATTAATTCCGCTGTCCTGTACAAATACACTATTAATTCTGCTGTCCTGTACACATACACTATTAATTCTGCTGTCCTGTACAAATACACTATTAATTCTGCTGTCCTGTACAAATACACTATTAATTCCGCTGTCCTGTACAAATACACTATTAATTCCGCTGCCCTGTACAAATACACTATTAATTCCGCTGTCCTGTACGAATACACTATTAATTCCGCTGTCCTGTACAAATACACTATTAATTCCGCTGCCCTGTACAAATACACTATTAATTCCGCTGCCCTGTACAAATACACTATTAATTCCGCTGTCCTGTACAAATACACTATTAATTCCGCTGTCCTGTACAAATACACTATTAATTCCGCTGTCCTGTACAAATACACTATTAATTCCGCTGTCCTGTACGAATACACTATTAATTCCGCTGTCCTGTATAAATATGATATTATTGATTTTAGACGGCTAGTTCAAATAATGTAGGGTGGTTGACTTCACAATCATTTGGCATTTTTATGCAGATAATAAGAAGTGATCTGTCCTTGTATTTTAGTTGAAGACCACATCACAGACAAGCATTTACATACACAGCACAGACGAGTCTGTAAGGTACGCCGTGACGAGGTGCCTTTTACACATCCGCAAACCCCTCGGGTGAGAGGAGGCCGGTGAGGGCAGAACGTCACGACGTATCTTACCAGGGTTCGCACGGTCCTGGAAAACCCCTGGAAAGTACTGGAATTTTGTTTTGCTTTAAGTGTACGAACCCAGCTTACTGTCTAAGCACAGACAAGCATTTACACACACACACACACATCAATACTAATTACAACTGAGCATACAACACAGTCAATTGCCCAATCATAACTGAGCATACAAAGTCTGGTAAGCAACATCTCAAGTGTACTTGAGTCATGGTGGTTTAGTGACTGGCTTGGAATCTACAAGTTGTAGGTTCGAGCACCATCGCTGCCTGCTGTTTGTTTCTGAGTAGCTAAAGTCCTTGGGCAAGATTTGAACCACGACTGTGCCTCAGTCAACCCAGCTGTATAACTGGGGACCTGGTAGGATGTAGGTTGCAATGTGAAGGCTTTAATCATATGCGCTGAAATGGCTTCAATGGATTGTATGCTCCCCGGGAAGTTGAGAAAGACTAAAGGGCCGTTGTGCCATTCTGATCCGAGCCAGGGGTAATAATTGTAAAGTGCTTTGAGCACAGAGTGGGAAAGCGCTATATTATAAGAAACCAACATTATTCTTATTATTATTATTATTATTACTTACTTTAATAGTGCAATGCAATGTGGGAAGACTTGAAGACTGCCATCTAAAGGTACACACATTTAGAGAAAGACTGAGCAAACAGTCAATGACATATGAAATGATTTATTAAATAAAATTGGAACTTGAAATACAACTTTCAGATAGAACTTTTGCAATAAGTTACAAGATGTTTAATCCAGGCATACAGTCCAAATTTGCAAAACCAAATCATAATTGCCTACAAAAGTTATCACTAACAAAATATTAACTTTAATAGCTACATATAGCAAATAAATCATTATAGAGAAATGCACAACAAATAAATACAAGTTTCTGTGAAAATATGTTGGAAATGTGTTAATGCATGGTAAGCACTGTCTAGAACAAGACCAGGCATAACAACTGAAGAGAGTGGAAACATCTGTGATTACTACATAAAAAATAGCATTGTAGGACAAATGTACTTGGCTGTTACTATGGGTGTGTCTTGTTGCTAGCATTGTAGGACAAATGTACTTGGCTGTTACTATGGGCGTGTCTTGTTGCTAGGACAAATGTACTTGGCTGTTCTATGGGCGTGTCTTGTTGCTAGCATTGTAGGACAAATGTACTTGGCTGTTACTATGGGCGTGTCTTGTTGCTAGCATTGTAGGACAAATGTACTTGGCTGTTCTATGGGCGTGTCTTGTTGCTAGGCATATTTGCATACATTTTTTGAATCTGCATTCACTTACCTACCCATCCCTGTTATCATCGTAATATGCATCATCATTTCACTGCTGCTAAGGGTGAGGGCATGGTTGCTATGGCCAGTTTTGTCAACATGTTTTGAAAATTTACTGCAGTATAACCCTGCAGAATCATCCCCACCAAGTTTCAGCCCCATTCACCATGTAATTTTCAAGATATAAGTTTTTTACTAAAATTCAGATTTTTAGACTTAATGTGCATGTTGTGGATGGGATCATCAGGTTCAGATGCATCCCCATAAAATTTCAGCCCAATCTCCTCAGTAGTTTTGGAATTACAGATTTTTGACCAAAACACACATTTCTAGACATAATTTGCATATCACTGATATGATCATCATGTCATGAACAATTCTCAATCTACACACCTAGAATGTTCTCATCACAATTCAGACCGATCTACCTGACAGTACTTGAGTTTAATTTTTTTTACCAAAATTCACATTTTTATACCCAAATCACACATCAGTGGTAAGATCATTTCGATTTGAACAATTTCCCAACTAGACACCCAAGGTAATACACCCACCAAATATCATGGCAATCGGTCCAGCAGTTGGTAAGTTACACACACACACACACACACACACACACACACACACTTTGCCTATAGCACTACTGAACCTTATAGTGCCCAACTATAAAGTGTAGGAGTTCATGTGCTGAATGTTTATCCAGTAGCCTATCCAGCTCTGTTGTTACTTTTACCATATACACCATCATTTTGATGTAGCTGTGGGTGTGATCTTGTTGCTAGGCATATTTCCATACATTTTTTGAGTGTTCACTTTGCTTTGAATCCATGGTATCTTTGTGATATACAGCATTGTTTCGCTGTTACTATGGGCATGGTCTTGTTGTCAGGGACATTCGCAGACACACAGATAGACAGACACACATACACAGTGAACCATGCCATAAGCACTACTGAAAATTATCAGTTCAGTTGTGCTAACAAGAGATTAGACTAGAGATTTGAGTTCAGATTACATAAATTGGATTTGACTTGAGTTCAGATTACAGAGATTAGATTAGACTTGAGTTCAGATTACAGAGGAGATTAGATCAGACGAGTTCAGATTACAGAGGAGATTAGATTAGACTTGAGTTCAGATTGCAGAGATTAGATCAGACTTGAGTTCAGATTACAGAGGAGATTAGACTAGACTTGAGTTCAGATTACAGAGGAGATTAGATTAGACTTGAGTTCAGATTACAGAGATTAGATTAGACTTGAGTTCAGATTACAGAGATTAGATCAGACTTGAGTTCAGATTGCAGAGATTAGATTAGACTTGAGTTCAGATTAGAGATTAGATCAGACTTGAGTTCAGATTACAGAGATTAGACTTGAGTTCAGATTACAGAGGAGATTAGATTAGACTTGAGTTCAGATTACAGAGATTAGACTAGACTTGAGTTCAGATTACAGAGATTAGATCAGACTTGAGTTCAGATTACAGAGAATAGATTAGACTTGAGTTCAGATTACAGATTAGATCAGACTTGAGTTCAGATTAGAGAGGAGATTAGACTTGAGTTCAGGTTAGAGAATAGATTAGACTTGAGTTCAGATTACAGATTAGATCAGACTTGAGTTCAGATTACAGAGGAGATTAGATTAGACTTGAGTTCAGATTACAGAGAATAGATTAGACTTGAGTTCAGATTACAGATTAGATCAGACTTGAGTTCAGATTAGAGAGGAGATTAGACTTGAGTTCAGGTTAGAGAATAGATTAGACTTGAGTTCAGATTACAGATTAGATCAGACTTGAGTTCAGATTACAGAGGAGATTAGATTAGACTTGAGTTCAGATTACAGAGATTAGATTAGACTTGAGTTCAGATTACAGATTAGATTAGACTTGAGTTCAGATTACAGAGATTAGATCAGACTTGAGTTCAGATTAGAGATTAGATCAGACTTGAGTTCAGATTAGAGAGATTAGATCAGACTTGAGTTCAGATTACAGATTAGATCAGACTTGAGTTCAGATTACACAGATTAGATCAGACTTGAGTTCAGATTACAGATTAGATCAGACTTGAGTTCAGATTACAAAAGAGACTAGACTTGAGTTCAGATTAGAGATTAGATTAGACTTGAGTTCAGATTACAGAGATTAGATTAGACTTGAGTTCAGATTACAGAGATTAGATTAGACTTGAGTTCAGATTACAGAGATTAGATCAGACGAGTTCAGATTACAGAGGAGATTAGATTAGACTTGAGTTCAGATTACAGAGATTAGATCAGACTTGAGTTCAGATTACAGATTAGATTAGACTTGAGTTCAGATTACAGAGATTAGATCAGACTTGAGTTCAGATTACACAGATTAGATTAGACTTGAGTTCAGATTACAGATTAGATCAGACTTGAGTTCAGATTACAAAAGAGACTAGACTTGAGTTCAGATTAGAGATTAGATTAGACTTGAGTTCAGATTACAGAGATTAGATCAGACTTGAGTTCAGATTACAGATTAGATCAGACTTGAGTTCAGATTACAGAGATTAGATTAGACTTGAGTTCAGATTACAAAAGAGACTAGACTTGAGTTCAGATTAGAGAGATTAGACTTGAGTTCAGATTACAGAGATTAGATTAGACTTGAGTTCAGATTAGAGAATAGATTAGACTTGAGTTCAGATTAGAGAATAGATTAGACTTGAGTTCAGATTACAGAGGAGATTGGATCAGACTTGAGTTCAGATTACAGAGATTAGATCAGACTTGAGTTCAGATTACAGAGATTAGATCAGACTTGAGTTCAGATTACAGAGATTAGATCAGACTTGAGTTCAGATTACAGAGGTTAGACTTGAGTTCAGATTACAGATTAGATCAGACTTGAGTTCAGATTACAGAGATTAGATTAGATTAGACTTGAGTTCAGATTACAGAGGAGATTAGATTAGACGAGTTCAGATTACAGAGATTAGATTAGATTAGACTTGTGTTCAGATTACAGGAGATTAGATTAGACGAGTTCAGATGGCAAAGGAGATTGGGTTAGACGAGTTCAGATTACAGAGATTAGATTAGATTAGACTTGCGTTCAGATTACAGAGGAGATTAGATTAGACTTGAGTTCAGATGGCAGAGGAGATTAGATTAGATTACACTTGAGTTCAGATGGCAGAGGAGATTAGATCAGACTTGAGTTAAGATAACAGAGAAGATTGGAATATACAAGTTCAGATTAGTGGCGATTTATTGTGAGGTACATCACAGTGAGTATCAAATCATATCAGAGAAAGCTGACAACATGACCTTGAAATCAAATCATATCAGAGAAAGCTGACAACATGACCTTGAAATCAAATCATATCAGAGAAAGCTGACAACATGACCTTGAAATTGATACATTAGTATCAAGTAGGCATTTATGGAAATTAAATTTGGCTAGAAGAGATATCAAATCAAATGAAGACTGCAACATACGTGTAAGAAAGATTTGGTTACATGAAGAGATAAGGTTATTAGGATTGTTATGTATATGACATATCAGCCTTTGACAACTTGTATGCTAACATAATCTAGCATTCAATAAGAGCACTGAATTATTAAAACAAACAAAATATTGAAAATGACTACATCTGATGAGTGGACTCATTGTGATTTCATTTCTAATTTGACACAGGCACAAACTTAATACTAACACACACACACACACACACACACACACACACACACACACACACACATATATATATATATTACACACTCATACATTAAATTAATGCCATACATGTATATCACTATCATGATTAACAAAACAGAAATTGTGAAAATAATCAATATCCAGATCAGATTCAATATTTGAATCTAAAGAAACAAATCTTCGTAGAACACAGATAACTCTAATGTAGTTTACTTGCGTGTGACTAAAATGAACACCATGTGATTGATTGAACGAAATTAAACTGATAGTTATAGGTCAAGTCAGAGGCCATCAAACATGTTGGGTAAATCTTTGAATCATTACTTTGTGCACCAAGGACAAAATGATGGAGCTTTACCCAACAGTGTCTCATTATTTTCAGTTAATGGCTGAGGACTTGTCCTATAACGAAGTTACATTTTGAATTTGATGAGGTTTTAGTTTTTCACCAGAGTGTCAACCTTGTCATCTACAGCCCTGTTACATAACATCTTACCTATTATCATGTTAATTACAAAGTTCACTATAGAAAACCCATCCCATATATCTCAGCCAAATAATCCCATGTTTTCCCCAAAAGTTCAGTGTGGAATCCATTAACCTGGCAAAGACTCGTACTGTAACAAAGTTATAGTATCAATTCAAACAGTATTTATGTTTTTTACCCACCTACAGCTCTTTATTAACCCTGGTGCACATACACATTGTCCTGTCAATGAACAAATTCTATATGGAAACATGCTTTCTGGACAAGTCACTTTGTAGTGAAGTGTGGTTATAGAGTAGGTCTTTGGATAGATAGGTACAGAACTAGAGGTGCTGTGTTCGAGACCCACCAAGGTAAGGGTGACTTTCTACACACACTTTAAAGAATAACAGGTGCAGAATTAGGCATGGTAGAGCATGGTTATAGGCTGGGAAGCACATGTTGGCTGCATTGTAACAGTTGACAAGTTGGGGACAGTATTATAGAAATGATTAACATGCTGAGGACAGTTTCATTCATGGGTTGAAAGTGTTAGTGGACGGTTCCTTTCAGAGATTAACAGTATGCAGACACTTTCTTTGTTTGAAAGTGTCTCATTAACTGAAAAAGAGTCCACTAAATGAAATTGAGAGCACAGTTGAAACAATCGGGAAGAGTTGGAGAGGAGTATAACTGATTTTGTTAAGTGGTCAACATTAAGGTCCATTAAGTCTTAATAAAAGCTCACATCTTATTATGTAGGGGTAGGCATTGAATGAAGCCTCTATATAATATAGTTCTGAGTTATGCAATAAATATTGATTTTTAGCATAAAATGGCCACCATTCAGTAAAGATTGACATGAGCTTGATCAAGTCTCTCCTGTCTGTATTATTTGTGAACATGATTTAAAAGAAATTGAACACAGAACACCACTAATTGCATGTGATATGCAAGAATATTATGGCTATTGACAATTGACCCTGAAGGTCAAGGTCAAGGTCAAAGTGTCATAAGATAGTGTGTATCTGATAATATAGGGGTAGACACTTGAATGAAGTCTAAGTATTATAATTTATGAGTTGTATAGAAATTACTGATTGGTCAAATTTGCATATTTTGCAAAACAAAGTGATGTGCATATGTACCACATATTATGTCACCTATGTGCACAGTATGAATGAAATTGCATGTTACATGTCTGAGAAATGACAGTTTACGGACACACAGATGGAGCCCATCATAATAGCCTCCCTGTTTCGGGGGCTAAGAGCACCCTCCAAGTGTGTTCTGAAGTCAAGGCAATTTGTCTTCTACATTGCATCTTCTCCCAACATTAGCAATGGATTCACATTCTACTTTGTCTTCTACATTGTGTGTTCTCCCAACATTAGCAATGGATTCACATTGTACTTTGTCTTTTTACACTGCATCTTCTCCTGACATGAGCAGTGGATTCACATATTCAAACCCTTCAAACTCAGACTGATCAATCTTGCTGATGACTTTACTGTTGAGAAAACAAACAAGGATGTGGTAAGTATCATAACTTTAATATGCCAATATTTAATAACATTGATTATTCAAATTATACACTTTTGAATGGAGTACTGTACCAATGTTAACACATGTGCAAATAATAACTAAAATTAATCAATGATATGTTGTTACTTAGATATATTGTTGTACTAGCCATTATTTGCATTATAAGGGAATTCATAATAACAATTCCACATTCTCATTTCACTTGGTCAAGCAATGCTGATAATGGCTAGTACCAGGCTTTTACATGACGCAATATATTGTGTCTTTTATGCATAATTATGGACATTTAATGACTTTTGGCATAGCTAATATCCCCCTTCATTTGACATGTTCAAGTTTGCATCTGATTCTGAGTACAATGAAAGCTCCTGATTTGAACTGAAATGCTCATTATTCATAAGGATGTTACTTGACACCAATAACAAAATATATACTGTTACTGTACTTTTTCAAACTGTTAACTTGTTTCAGATAGGGTTAAACTTTTAATTTCATTGTTATTCTCAACTTTGAATATAGCCAAAATGAAAGACCAACCTCCGCCATTCCTTTGGCAGCAAGCCGTCTGAGACAGATTCTATCATAGCAGTATCATCAACCGATACTAGTGAGAAGTCACCGGCTCTACCAAGAATTAGTAGATCATTCAACAATAGGTGGCTTGATTTAAATGTTTTAAATTACTTTGTTACATTTCAGACTTTACCGTCATGGAATGCGAGGTTTGTTACATTTCAGACTTTAACATCATGGAATGCGAGGTTTGTTACATTTCAGACTTTACCGTCATGGAATGCGAGGTTTGTTACATTTCAGACTTTACCGCCATGGAATGCGAGGTTTGTTACATTTCAGACTTTACCGTCATGGAATGCGAGGTTTGTTACATTTCAGACTTTACCGTCATGGAATGCGAGGTTTGTTACATATCAGACTTTAACATCATGGAATGCGAGGTTTGTTACATTTCAGACTTTACCGTCATGGAATGCGAGGTTTGTTACATTTCAGACTTTACCGCCATGGAATGCGAGGTTTGTTACATTTCAGACTTTACCGTCATGGAATGCGAGGTTTGTTACATTTCAGACTTTACCGTCATGGAATGCGAGGTTTGTTACATATCAGACTTTAACATCATGGAATGCGAGGTTTGTTACATTTCAGACTTTACCGTCATGGAATGCGAGGTTTGTTACATTTCAGACTTTACCGCCATGGAATGCGAGGTTTGTTACATTTCAGACTTTAACATCATGGAATGCGAGGTTTGTTACATTTCAGACTTTACCGTCATGGAATGCGAGGTTTGTTACATTTCAGACTTTACCACCATGGAATGCGAGGTTTGTTACATTTCAGACTTTAACGTCATGGAATGCGAGGTTTGTTACATTTCAGACTTTAACATCATGGAATGCGAGGTTCGTTACATTTCAGACTTTACCGTCATGGAATGCGAGGTTTGTTACATTTCAGACTTTAACGTCATGGAATGCGAGGTTTGTTACATTTCAGACTTTAACGTCATGGAATGCGAGGTTTGTTACATTTCAGACTTTAACGTCATGGAATGCGAGGTTTGTTACATTTCAGACTTTAACGTCATGGAATGCGAGGTTTGTTACATTTCAGACTTTAACGTCATGGAATGCGAGGTTTGTTACATTTCAGACTTTAACGTCATGGAATGCGAGGTTTGTTTGAATGTGAAAACACAAAATACTTCACTGAAGGATGTACAAATTTACAAACTCAACTCTTACATAACATCAAGGCTCTACACATCATGTTAACAGTATTCAATTGTTGTCCATAAAGTCAGACTTTACAGCAGCTCGTAATGTAGCCAACGTGAGTAGATCTCAAGAGAAGAGTGAGAATCTAAAATCATACACAGGCCAATTACATACTGTTTATATTTAGACGGGATCCCCCTTGCCTTGTATTTATCGATATCATGCATGTGCAAAATTTGAATGGTTTAGACATTAACTATTTGGTCAAATTTGCATATTTTGCAAAACAAAGTGATGTGCATATGTACCACATATTATGTCACCTATGTGCACAGTATGAATGAAATTGCATGTTACATGTCTGAGAAATGACAGTTTACGGACACACAGATGGAGCCCATCATAATAGCCTCCCTGTTTCGGGGGCTAAGAGCAACCTCCGCCATTCCTTTGGCAGCAAGCCGTCTGAGACAGATTCTATCATAGCAGTATCATCAACCGATACTAGTGAGAAGTCACCGGCTCTACCAAGAATTAGTAGATCATTCAACAATAGGTGGCTTGATTTAAATGTTTTAAATTACTTTGTTACATTTCAGACTTTACCGTCATGGAATGCGAGGTTTGTTACATTTCAGACTTTAACATCATGGAATGCGAGGTTTGTTACATTTCAGACTTTACCGTCATGGAATGCGAGGTTTGTTACATTTCAGACTTTACCGCCATGGAATGCGAGGTTTGTTACATTTCAGACTTTACCGTCATGGAATGCGAGGTTTGTTACATTTCAGACTTTACCGTCATGGAATGCGAGGTTTGTTACATATCAGACTTTAACATCATGGAATGCGAGGTTTGTTACATTTCAGACTTTACCGTCATGGAATGCGAGGTTTGTTACATTTCAGACTTTACCGCCATGGAATGCGAGGTTTGTTACATTTCAGACTTTAACATCATGGAATGCGAGGTTTGTTACATTTCAGACTTTACCGTCATGGAATGCGAGGTTTGTTACATTTCAGACTTTACCACCATGGAATGCGAGGTTTGTTACATTTCAGACTTTAACGTCATGGAATGCGAGGTTTGTTACATTTCAGACTTTAACATCATGGAATGCGAGGTTCGTTACATTTCAGACTTTACCGTCATGGAATGCGAGGTTTGTTACATTTCAGACTTTAACGTCATGGAATGCGAGGTTTGTTACATTTCAGACTTTAACGTCATGGAATGCGAGGTTTGTTACATTTCAGACTTTAACGTCATGGAATGCGATGTTTGTTACATTTCAGACTTTAACGTCATGGAATGCGAGGTTTGTTACATTTCAGACTTTAACGTCATGGAATGCGAGGTTTGTTACATTTCAGACTTTAACGTCATGGAATGCGAGGTTTGTTTGAATGTGAAAACACAAAATACTTCACTGAAGGATGTACAAATTTACAAACTCAACTCTTACATAACATCAAGGCTCTACACATCATGTTAACAGTATTCAATTGTTGTCCATAAAGTCAGACTTTACAGCAGCTCGTAATGTAGCCAACGTGAGTAGATCTCAAGAGAAGAGTGAGAATCTAAAATCATACACAGGCCAATTACATACTGTTTATATTTAGACGGGATCCCCCTTGCCTTGTATTTATCGATATCATGCATGTGCAAAATTTGAATGGTTTAGACATTAACTATTTGGTCAAATTTGCATATTTTGCAAAACAAAGTGATGTGCATATGTACCACATATTATGTCACCTATGTGCACAGTATGAATGAAATTGCATGTTACATGTCTGAGAAATGACAGTTTACGGACACACAGATGGAGCCCATCATAATAGCCTCCCTGTTTCGGGGGCTAAGAGCAACCTCCGCCATTCCTTTGGCAGCAAGCCGTCTGAGACAGATTCTATCATAGCAGTATCATCAACCGATACTAGTGAGAAGTCACCGGCTCTACCAAGAATTAGTAGATCATTCAACAATAGGTGGCTTGATTTAAATGTTTTAAATTACTTTGTTACATTTCAGACTTTACCGTCATGGAATGCGAGGTTTGTTACATTTCAGACTTTAACATCATGGAATGCGAGGTTTGTTACATTTCAGACTTTACCGTCATGGAATGCGAGGTTTGTTACATTTCAGACTTTAACATCATGGAATGCGAGGTTTGTTACATTTCAGACTTTACCGTCATGGAATGCGAGGTTTGTTACATTTCAGACTTTACCACCATGGAATGCGAGGTTTGTTACATTTCAGACTTTAACGTCATGGAATGCGAGGTTTGTTACATTTCAGACTTTAACATCATGGAATGCGAGGTTCGTTACATTTCAGACTTTACCGTCATGGAATGCGAGGTTTGTTACATTTCAGACTTTAACGTCATGGAATGCGAGGTTTGTTACATTTCAGACTTTAACGTCATGGAATGCGAGGTTTGTTACATTTCAGACTTTAACGTCATGGAATGCGAGGTTTGTTACATTTCAGACTTTAACGTCATGGAATGCGAGGTTTGTTACATTTCAGACTTTAACGTCATGGAATGCGAGGTTTGTTACATTTCAGACTTTAACGTCATGGAATGCGAGGTTTGTTTGAATGTGAAAACACAAAATACTTCACTGAAGGATGTACAAATTTACAAACTCAACTCTTACATAACATCAAGGCTCTACACATCATGTTAACAGTATTCAATTGTTGTCCATAAAGTCAGACTTTACAGCAGCTCGTAATGTAGCCAACGTGAGTAGATCTCAAGAGAAGAGTGAGAATCTAAAATCATACACAGGCCAATTACATACTGTTTATATTTAGACGGGATCCCACTTGCCTTGTATTTATCGATATCATGCATGTGCAAAATTTGAATGGTTTAGACATTAACTATAACAAATGGCCAAAGATTGTCATGGAGTTTGAAGAATGCACTGAAAAGATACTTTCAAAATCTCTTCTTGACCAGATACATGGAAGTGACTTTATTGGTATTATGCTTGATGAAACTTGTGACATAACGACACATAAAAAATTGTTACAAATGCCCGATATGTTGAGGATGGGCCAGAAATAGACTGAATCCTCTAAGAACAGGTTTATGTTTATTATACTGGTTGACCCTTCATAGATAACTTGGATTTCCTGGAGCATAGCCAGAATGTGTGCTGGTAAAATATGAACAAAAAACTACATGTACATGTATAGCAAAGTTGTAACTTGTCTTATCATGGTAGAATAAAAGCTGGACATTTTCATTTGCCAATTCAATTCAATTTTGTTCTTGCTTATTTTCATATCCCCATTGTCCTATTACCTAGTTTAACAGACATTACTGTCTTGATTTTGTGAATGATACCAAGATTTGCAGTTGGGACCCCCAACTTTTCAGACCTTGGGTTCCCAATGACCCTTTTAATCCAAAAGTGATGTAAAACCCTTTAGTACAATTCCAAATTATCAATTCACTAGCAATACTGACAATGGCTAGTACAACTCCAAATTATCAATTCACTAGCAATACTGACAATGGCTAGTACAACTCCAAATTATCAAATCACTAGCAATACTGACAATGGCTAGTACAACTCCAAATTATCAATTCACTAGCAATACTGACAATGGCTAGTACAACTCCAAATTATCAATTCACTAGCAATACTGACAATGGCTAGTAAAATTCCAAATTATCAATTCACTAGCAATACTGACAATGGCTAGTACAACTCCAAATTATCAATTCACTAGCAATACTGACAATGGCTAGTACAACTCCAAATTATCAATTCACTAGCAATACTGACAATGGCTAGTACAATTCCAAATTATCAATTCACTAGCAATACTGACAATGGCTAGTGCAACTCCAAATTATCAATTCACTAGCAATACTGACAATGGCTAGTACAACTCCAAATTATCAATTCACTAGCAATACTGACAATGGCTAGTACAATTCTAAATTATCAATTCACTAGCAATACTGACAATGGCTAGTACAATTCTAAATTATCAATTCACTAGCAATACTGACAATGGCTAGTACAATTCTAAATTATCAATTCACTAGCAATACTGACAATGGCTAGTACAATTCTAAATTATCAATTCACTAGCAATACTGACAATGGCTAGTACAATTCTAAATTATCAATTCACTAGCAATACTGACAATGGCTAGTACAACTCTAAATTATCAATTCACTAGCAATACTGACAATGGCTAGTACAACTCTAAATTATCAATTCACTAGCAATACTGACAATGGCTAGTACAATTCTAAATTATCAATTCACTAGCAATACTGACAATGGCTAGTACAACTCCAAACTGTTGTTAGTGAATTCATAATCTGGAGATAAATTACATGTAAAAGATATTCAGCTGACATTAACTTACGAATTATCTGGGGTGAGTTGTACCGGTTCATTGGTAAACTGTGGATCAAAGTTCTCTAAATCTCTGTCTGTTAACACATAAGGCTTAAAGGGTGGAGTCACTTGACGAGCTTCAATCTGGAATTAAAAAATATCGTTCAAAATATATGAGTTTGCTGTCTGAAAATCCCACTACAGCCTAGTAAGCAATTCTGAGTTCTGAAGTTTACTAAATGTAACATAGAGAGTTGATTATATCGGTACAACTACAAGTATGAGAAATTTAGGGCAATTATTTGACAGATCGATGAAGTGGAAATAATGTTGGGATCTTATGTAGCGCTTTCCCACTCTATGCTCAAAGCACTTTACAATTATTACCCCTGGCTTGGATCAGAACAGCACAACGGCCCTTTAGTCTTCTTCAACTCCCCGGGGAGCATACAATCCAAATGCAAATGGTTCTTAGACAAATGAGCCCAAATAAGTGTAGTTCTTGATTCACTGGTTGAAGGGGGTGAGGGGATGACGGCACCACCAATCGACATGCCACAGGGTACTGATGACTCTGATTTGGGAACTGTATGTGATCTGATAACAATTGGAAAACACAGGATAGATCAGCATAGATTCACAGTGGTAAAGCACTCAACTTATCAAACTATTATTGGAATAGACCTTTTTCCCTAATGGCCATTGTCAATTGGAAATGAGGTTTATTATGATTGATAAATAGATTGATCAATAAATCATGGGAAAGATAGCAATACTGAATCTGTGAATACAACACAATGTCCAAGCGCCAGGTCAATTATCTGCTACATCTATGCAGCAACACCTGTCATCACTCTATTGCCTCATAATAAATGAGTTGTTGCAGGGAGACTATCAGATGACAATTTAGAATCTGGAACACAAGGAATTGCTGAGTCAGCCGAGTCAAAAGCCTGTGAGCAGATGGGTGTTAGCTGTGGACGCGTATTAGATGTGGTTCAAGATGATAAAAAAGTATTAATGCACATGACTAAACCATCAAATGCTGCTTGTAAGATTACAACAGGTTCTGTGATAAACAACTTCACAACAGCATTGAACACCAAAGCTGGGATCTTGTAATCACCCAAACAGTGCACACAAAAAAGCAACAGAGGATGTGATATCTCAGACACTAGCAAATGACACAGATGTGACGGAGAATGAGAAACATAGTGATACACTCATATAAGGACATATTTTCAATCAATGGAGAAATGGGACTGACGAATAGGATTGAACACTACATCCCAACAGGTTCAGTAGCTCAGGTCTCACCATCACCCGATCCTAGAATGTATTACATGCAATAAAGTATTCTCGCGGCAGATCTCGCAAGATATGCAAATATGCATAACAACGGTTGTCAAGGGGGTCATGCTATCAGCCTTGCCATATTGTTTACATGAAGGTCAATGCAATTGTCTGTAAAAATTCTCCCTTTTGTGACAATCTACAACCACACGTTATCATGGAAAGCATTGACAGATTGAAAATATCCGAACTAAAGAGCATGCTATGAAAATTTGGCATGTCAACAACAAGTACGTCATGGTGTCACACCGTCATTTCCGAACTGACTATCATTTCTGGGAATACGTTGTCAGTGCCAAACTTATGCTGCAAACTAGATGGCTATAATATTTCAATCTAGAGAAATGGTAATTAATGACAAGCAAAATAGAGTAGTTTTGATTATTAGTACACATGTACATGCTGTAAGCATTTCCCATCACCAATTTTCAATAGTAGTAGTAGTTTTTAGTACGCTATGCACAAGAAACTGAAATGTCACATAGTACATGTAGTAGTAGTATACATACACCGTAAGCCCTATGTACCATTGACATTTACACTGTTGACAAATACGGACGAAAGCTAAATGTCTTACACATTTTTAGAGAACAAATGCCTCGTTTTGGTCCTAGAGTTCAAAATTGAAAAGTTCCAAAGTATCAAGACGGGTCAGGAAATCATAGTCAGTTCCAGATAACCGTATTCCGATTTTACCATACGTTAGCGCCATACATTATCAGTCTAGTTCCTGACGACCGTATTCCAATTTTACCCTACATTAATAACGGTAATAAACGTTGGCTAAAATATGGTTGTCAGGAACTAGACTAGTAATGTCTGAAGATAACTTAGAGTAAAATTGGAATACGGTTGGCAGGAACTAGAATAGGAAATCACAATGTGTGAAACACGTGTACGTGTCAGCCATGTTTATACTTGAGTTCGATGAACATGTTGTAGAACTCACAGTCCAAATTCGTAAAATAAAACGACATAGTATCTCTAAATTTTAATTTGAAAAATTAATGTAGATATACATGTATAGCTGATTTATGAATTTATATGAATTTATATTACATCCATAATATATAACCTGCCCTTATATGTAAAAAGTGATGTAATCCAACTCATATTGCTTCAAAGGATATGCCACTGTTTCCTATCCCTCTCTTCAATGTCTATGATGTAAACAATGTCGGCATGTATATTACTCACCTCATCCCATACAATGGTCCTAAAGAATGGATGTGACTGGATATCAGCAAAGCCGGTTTGAGGATGGCAACCTAGTCTCTCTGCTGGATTCTGAAAAAAGAATAAAAGTGCCAATGTCATTGTAGCACAACTTTTGACAGTACACTATAATGATATGTGGTCTTGTTGCTTGGCAGATTTGCACACATTGTTTGTAGCTTTATTCCCATGCCCACCCATACATGGTGTTATATCTGCAATATATATGTTACACCCAATCCGTGAAACTGCCCAATTCATGAAATGTGCAATGTAAGGGGCTGTGTCATTTTAAAACTGACGCACAAGAAACATAATTTCTTCGTTTTAGTTTAAACCCCCCCCCCCTCCCCCCTCAAAACGAAATGTCTTAATGCGAAATGGGAAAATGAACGACCTGTCCTACATGTATGTTTATATCATATGACATCAATAAACACAATAAACTCTAATCGCAATTCAACTTGTAAAACATTTTTTTTTTGCTGTCTCTGCAAAACACAGTTTCAACTGGAAATTGTATTTACCAGTTCTCATGCTTTTTAGCCTTCAAGTTGTTTCTGTCGAGTCGTTTATATTTGCATGTTTCATAAGAAGTTTTGAACTGAGGTGTTGATTATCGAACTTTATTAAAAACACAAGCTACACTGAATTATTATAAAATAAGAATTGTGAAGTGATGAGTTTGTAAATACATGATAATAAAGTTATTTGATTCTTATTTTGTATGTGTCCTATACAAGATGCTCATTTCATGTACTGGGCATATCTTACCATACCCACTTCATAACCTGGGCAACACGATTGACTATTTCATGAACTGGGCAAAGTTACCTACCCATTTCATGAATTGGGTAATTTCACAGATTGGGTGTAACATATACACCATCATGGTCTTGTTTCAAGGCATATCTACACACAATGTTCAATGTATATTCATTTACATTCCCATCACTGGTGTTATTTATCCAAAAGTAATGTCCCCAGCAATACCATGGCAATCAATTGGGTGGCTTTTGAGTTAAGTCAACATATATATACAGATAGACAGTCAGATGGCCAGACACCCAGACAACGCATCATGCCTATAGCACTTGAACTAAATTAGTTCACTTGTGCTAACTAGAGACTAAAATCAAGATCCATACAAAACTGTAGTTTCCATTGGAAACTTATTTCCATTTCACATATACATGTTCTTACCCATATTCTTACATTTAGGCATTTCTCCCTGTCTGTCCCCAAACAACCTATAGCGAGATCAAAAACTTGCCTAAGGGGTGGGGTGGGGGGGGGGGGGCAATAGGAAAGGAAACCAAGACCACTTTGGCCATTTTGGTGCTATCAGAATCACAACGTACTGGTCTCTGCTTATTTTGTTCAGTACTTGTGGGGTCAGAGCAAATGGAGGGAATGTATAGACATCCAGTCCCTGCCATGAGACTGTCAATGCGTCTGTCTCAATAGCAAGAGGATCGGGATGAGGGGAGATGTACATTGGCAGCTTGTGATTGGTTACCGTGGCAAACAGATCTATCTGCAGACTTGGCCATAGTAGCATTATTGATTGAAAAACTACATTGTTTAAGCACCATTCCATTGGGACCACTGTGACCTTCTTGCATGAGAGAGCATCTGCTATCAGGTTGCCTTTTCCAGCCAGATCAATTGCCTTTATTAGAATTGCCCTCTGTTTGCACCATAGGATCATTTCCCATACCGGACAGCACAG
Source organism: Glandiceps talaboti (assembly GCF_964340395.1). NCBI lineage: Eukaryota > Metazoa > Hemichordata > Enteropneusta > Spengelidae > Glandiceps > Glandiceps talaboti. Next base: position 17,949,700 of record NC_135569.1, on the reverse strand, counting down.
ATTGAAGGAATGCATTGGGTACTTCCTTGTTGATTTATGTAGGATACTACTGTGGAGTTGTCGGACCTGACAAGAACCTGTTGTCCTTGAATCTGACCCTCTTGCAGTGCCAACCAAACTACTTTCACTTCCAACCAGTTTATGTGCTGTTGACTTTCTGCTGGTGACCAAGTGTTGTCCACTTGCCACTCTTGAAGATGTGCCCCCACCCACCTTTTGATGCATTGGTAAATAGAACTAGGTTTGACTCCTGTTTGTGAAGTCTAATATACCAACAAAAAAGTTTTGAGGGTTCTCCCACCATACCAGTTAATCCAAAAGTTCCTTTGTCACTGGTTATATGTAGTCCAGGGGAAGCACATAGTTTCCATAGTGACAGAAGGAACCACTGAATTGGGCACATATAAAGTCTTGCGTATGCGATTATATCTGTCACTGAGTTCAGAAGTCCCATTAGACTTGACATCCAGCATGCTGATATTAATTGTTTCTGTCTCAGAAGGTTTATCATGGCAACGAGTTTGGTAAATTCTTGCTTTGGCTTTACAAAGCCTTTGTGTAGACAGAATCTCATCCCTAGAAACACAATTGTCTGCGATGGGGTGAGCTGAGATTTTCCTGGACTTGTGTTTACTAAAAGGTCCAGACTTGTTACTACTTGTAACACAAATTGCGTTTGACTTACAAGAACCGAATGCTAGAAATGGTGAAACAACCAATCATCGAGGTACAGGTGTACTCTGATTGTGTAAGAGTGCTGCAGCTCCATGATTACTGACATAACTTTTGTGAACACCTGTGGTGCTGTTCCCACCCAGAAAAGGAAGGGCAATATACTTATATACCTGATTGCTTACAGCAAATCATAGAAATCGAGAACTTGATGGATGGATTGCTATATGAAAATAAGCATCCTTTATGTCTATCAATGTTGCCCACTTTTTTGGTTCTAGAGCTTTTAAATTTTATTATTTTATTAAGGGCCTGGCTGTCCTATGCTCCTTATTATAAAAGTTCATCAAATATGCAAATTAGCAATTAATTAACTTGATACCATAATATCTTCGGTTGTTCAATATCTTTTTTTCTGATGTGTCCCTGGGACATGTTCCTGCCAAAATCAGTGTCAAAAGTCCATTACAATGTGTCTTTTCCAAATTTGCATGCACACTACATGTATTTCGATGTACACTAAATACATTACAAATGTTTACATGCATGTAAATGAACACGTCATTCTCACACACATCGTATACATGTACATAGTTTGTACTTCCAAAATGTCACAAGAAAACATGTAGCAAGATTCATTCAATTTCGTTTAGCCTTTTTTCATGTATAGCCCTATTTATAAGATCATTAATTATGCAAATTAGCATTAACTATGGATGCCATTCCCACCAAAAAAATAATCAGTGCCGAGTTACAATGCCAATGCCACATAGTAAATTGCAGACCATTTCAGTGGAACAAAATTTCTGCACAGACAGACAGACAGACAGACAGACAGACAGACAGACAGACAAGACAGACATCACCATGACATCAGCTCCAATATGGGAGCTAAATGATCTCACCAAAAGTAACCTTTCAAAGGATACAGATCACTTTTCGAAATGAAATCTGCAAGGAGCTGGGAACACACGTACATAGCCATGCAAGCGAGGATTTTTAACTGGAATATTGGGGAAATATTTTTTTATTTCTAGCTAGGTTGTTTGGGGATGGGGATAAATACCTAAATGTCAGAATATGAGTAAGTTTATGTGAAATGGAAATCAAAATATTCTTTCCAGTGGTTTTTGACTTTTAAGTTTCTTTAAGTTTAAGTCCACCACAGATTGGCAGACAGACAGACAGACAGACAGACAGATAGATAGATGGACAAGACTCTTTATCATGTCTGTAGCATAAATGAACCTGTTTTAATCATAGTTAGTGTCTATGATTTAATTCAGCTGTGCTAAAAACAGCGTTTCCAAGCAACCTCAAACAGACTCGAGGTTAATCTTAATGCCATTGACATTGAGATGTTAAGAAGCCCATAAAAGATTTAATGACATCAATAAAACAATAACCTTTCACTTCTAGACTGAGTCATTTTCTCACACCAGAATCACGTTTTTGACCCAAAATGTACATCTCTGAGGCAATCATTTTCATTTAAATAATTTTTATATTTAATGTCCCACCAAAGCAATCGCTTTGGCAGTTTTTGACTAAGCCGTTCATTCACACACACACACACACACACACACACACACACACACACACACACACACACACACACACACACTTTATTTAGTAATTCTTGTTATCTATGTAACATTGACAGTATACTATAGTCACTTTATTTAGTACAGATAATTCTTTAGTTCTTGTAATTCCTTGTGTCTGATTCTAACATTGACTGTATACTCACTTTATTTAGAAATCCTTTCAGAACAGATGCAGCTTTAACTGATAATGACCTTGGTATACGTATAGGTTTCTCTAGAATCACTGAAAAATAGCAAAAGACAAGTAAATTCTACAGAGCTGAAATATTTGTAAAGCAGCTGGCGTTAACTAACCCTATTCTAAGATAGTTAGTATCAATTCCAGTATGATTGAATGGAGATCACTTGCATCAAACCCAGCTAATAACTTTCCATATCATGCCCCGGCATATTTTGCCCAAATATGGCAAGTGGTGTGCTAATCAATATGGGTCTGCTCATGATTTGGCTTCGTTAATTTCTTACCATTTTTACATTTTGTAACTAAAATAATATTTCACTGCCAATTGATGAGAATATAATTTCATGATGTTTCAATACCACTCTATACGGTATATGAAAATATTGCCAATGGTGTTGTAGCACAACTGTATTTTTTTTTTTTTATCTTATTTGCTTCCTGTTAAACATCGAAACAAAAAAAGCAAAAAAGCTGAAAATAATGCCAATGGCAATGTAGCACAACTGTATTTGGCTGTTGCTACGAAAGGACCACAATGGAAATAAGTATTAATTGCTTTGTTGTGTTATCCTCAGCAATACTTTTAAATGTATGATTTTTACTATATTTTATTGCCAAATAAATTCAAATCAAATCAAATTGAACACTACTTCAAATAAGGAATGGTAAGGAATTTTATGTTCTGGTAGCAGGTGCATTAAGGTGCTTTGCTTATTCTACTTCTTGAGTTAACACTAGAAAGACAAATTTTGGTCACTGGACCTTGAAAATGTGTCAAGGTCAAAGGTCAATGTCTCATTAGAAAGCTCATCATTGATAATGTGTGGGTAGACACTTGAATGGTGTTTATTTGTATAAAACGTTTGGCAATAACAGCTAGGCAAAATGTGCTTGTTTATCACAAACATAGCTGCCATTTTGCTTTCAGGTCAAGGTCATGAAATTAAGCACTGTACATATGCCTCACATAGTAAAAACCAAGACATGATTAAAATATCGCTATCACTTGAAATACTTGATTCCAAAAGCTATGAAGTTAACCCCAATTTGGCTATTTGACCTCGAAAAGGACTTTCAATGACAAAAGTCAAGGTCTTACAAGAAAGCTCATATTTGATAATATGGGTCTAGACACTTGAATGGAGCCACTGTAGTATGTATTATACGTCTAAAGTTGTGGTGCATATTGTGGAAACAAATATGGTAATAAAAGAAAGTGGCATGCATATGTCTTAGATAATATGTTAACTTTATGGAGGTTTGGTAGAAATGAGTTGGTGCATGCCAGAAAAATGAGGGTGAACATATGCACACACACACAGACAGACCCAGAAATATGAGGGTCAACATATGCACACACACACAGACAGACAGACTGATGGAACCCAATGTATAAGTCCCCTCTCGGTGGTGCCCATTGGAGAATACTTATTTATGCTTGTAGTTCACAACTTCTATGTGATTCCAGAGCAAGGAAACAACATATTTTTTCATATCTGTATACAGTTTCATTCAGTACAGTGTACATGTATAAGGTAGCTACTTCAAGCTAGCAGATGGTATATCCACATAAATAAACAATGAAATGAATATGTATAGTGTTCAAACCTTGGAACAGATAATCTTCAGTATTTTGGTCAGGGTTTTCAGCACTACCTACGATGTCAAATGGTGATCTTCCAGCTAGCATTTCAAACATAAGCACACCTAATGCCCACCAATCAACACTGAAATCTAAGAAAGAAAAATATAAACATTTACTTTTTGGATCCATATTTTTATGTTTGCAATAAACACTGTCATTCGGCTGTTGTGATGGGTATGGTTGTGTTGCTAGGTATACATATATGTCCATTTTTGGATTGTCCATTCACTTATGTATTAATCCCTGGTGTTATCTCTGCAATAGACACTATCATTTGCTGTTACTATGGGCATGGTTTTGTTGCTGGGCATACTTGCATACATTCTATACCCAATTTGCATATGAATAAGATCATCACATGCTTCATAGTCATCTACACATCCCAAAATACATCCCCATTAAATTTCAGCACAATCTTCACCATAGTTTTGGAATTAAAGGATTTTGACCAAACAGGTATATTTTTGACATTTGACTTAATTTGCATATCACTCACAGAATCACCATGTCATAAATAAATCATTTTCCTACCCATCATTACACAGAATAGCCAAACCAAATATCTGACCAGAAATTTAGGAGTTTACATTTTTTACCAAAAATTGTGTTACTTTACCAGACACATCTCTGATGCAATCATCTTCATTTGAACAATTCATGTTCCCGTCCTAAGTAATGTTCCCATTAAATACCAAGGTAATTGGTCTGGTGGTATTTTACTTTCAGTCAATTAAACACACACACACACACACGCCCACACACACGCCCACACACACACACGCGCGCGCACGCACGCACGCACGCACACACACACACACACACACACACACACACACACACACACACACACACACACACACACACACACACACAACATGGATTTGAAGTTAATGCTGGTTCATTTCCATGTGATTGTACTCAATGTGGTCAAATATAATGACACTAGCAGAAAAATAACATCTTTTTACAGGAATGGATACTTGTATGCGCTTATGGTTCCAGAGCCGTTGTATAAATAATTCATTTTTACACCAAATATGGCTGAAAATTGTTTAAAAAACACAAACAATAGCTATAAAAATAATTAAGCTGATACTCATTTGTTCAAAGCTGAAATTAACAAATCTGTATCTCTCTATTTTTTGAACGTGATTGTATTGGTTATCATAGGTTGATTGGTACATAAGACCATGCTTACTTTAAAATGGCAAACTCTATATGAAGTGAATGACCACTGTGCCACAGTGATGTGCTATAATACTCAACTGTACACAAACAGCCTGAGAATTAATAGTTGAATGCAGTTTGGTATCATCTGCAAACGTCAGTATGAAAGACTGCACTACATTATCAATGTCATTTATGTACATCAAAAATAACATGGGTCCTAGTACAGATTCCTTGTTGTTCCAGCATTATCACTAACACACTTTAGCGTATTACATCTCCTGAAGTGTTATCACTAATACACCTTGGTGCATCCATCTTCTGCAGTGTTACCACTAACACACTTTAGCGTATTACATCTCCTGAAGTGTTATCACTAACACACATTGGTACATCAATCTTCTGCAGTGTTATCACTAGCATAACTTGGTGTATCCATCTTCTGCAGTGTCATCACTAACACACCTTGGTGTATATAAATTAACATCAAAAGGTGTGACAGTGACTGCACTGAAGAAGACATTGTTAGTTTAAAATAAGCCTCATTGTTGTGGAATCAGGATGGTCCAATCATAACTTAAGTCTAAGGTGATCTGGATTATAAGCCACATGTTCTCAGTTTGTACATTGCCACTACCTTCTAAATGACTTAAGTCCTTGGGCTAAACTATTAAATTGTGCTCTAGCTGGATAGGGGACCTGGTACACAAAGACTGTATTGACAGGCTCTCACAGAAGTTCAAGAGGTATATATTTAGAGAGCCATTACATATCTGAGCAAGGTTATAAGTAGTGTTGGACAGCACCTACACAAGGTTATGAGCAGTGTTGGACAGCGCCTACACACAGTTATGAGTAGTGTTGGACAGCACCTACACAAGGCTATGAATAGTGTTGGACAGCACCTACACAAGACTATGAGCAGTGTTGGACAGCACCTACACAAGACTATGAGCAGTGTTGGACAGCACCTAAACACGGTTATGAGTAGTGTTAGACAGCACCCACACAAGGCTATGAGCAGTGTTGGACAGCACCTACACAAGACTATGAGCAGTGTTGGACAGCACCTACACAAGGCTATGAGCAGTGTTGGACAGCACCTACACACAGTTATGAGTAGTGTTGGACAGCACCTACACAAGGCTATGAGCAGTGTTGGACAGCACCTACACACAGTTATGAGTAGTGTTGGACAGCACCTACACAAGACTATGAGCAGTGTTGGGCAGCACCTAAACACGGTTATGAGTAGTGTTGGACAGCACCTACACAAGGTTATGAGCAGTGTTGGACAGCACCTACACAAGACTATGAGCAGTGTTGGACAGCACCTACACAAGGCTATGAGCAGTGTTGGACAGCACCTACACAAAGTTATGAGTAGTGTTGGGCAGCACCTACACAAGACTATGAGTAGTGTTAGACAGCACCTACACAAGACTATGAGCAGTGTTGGACAGCACCTACACACAGTTATGAGTAGTGTTAGACAGCACCCACACAAGGCTATGAGCAGTGTTGGACAGCACCTACACACGGTTATGAGTAGTGTTGGACAGCACCTACACAAGGCTATGAGCAGTGTTGGACAGCACCTACACACAGTTATGAGCAGTGTTGGACAGCACCTACACAAGGCAATGAGCAGTGTTGGACAGCACCTACACACAGTTATGAGTAGTGTTAGACAGCACCCACACAAGGCTATAAGCAGTGTTGGACAGCACCTACACACAGTTATGAGTAGTGTTGGACAGCACCTACACACGGCTATGAGCAGTGTTGGACAGCACCTATACAAGGCTATGAGCAGTGTTGGACAGCACCTATACAAGGCTATGAGCAGTGTTGGACAGCACATACATGTACACACGGTTATGAGTAGTGTTGGACAGCACCTACACACGGTTATGAGTAGTGTTAGACAGCACCTACACAAGACTATGAGCAGTGTTGGATAGCACCTACACACAGTTATGAGCAGTGTTGGACAGCACCCACGCAAGGTTATGAGCAGTGTTGGACAGCGCCTACACAAGGCAATGAGCAGTGTTGGACAGCACCTACACACGGTTATGAGTAGTGTTGGACAGCACCTACACACGGTTATGAGCAGTGTTGGACAGCACCTACACACAGTTATGAGCAGTGTTGGACAGCACCTACACAAGGCAATGAGCAGTGTTGGACAGCACCTACACAAGACTATGAGCAGTGTTGGACAGCACTTACACACAGTTATGAGCAGTGTTGGACAGCACCTACACAAGGCAATGAGCAGTGTTGGACAGCACCTACACAAGGTCATGAGCAGTGTTGGACAGCACCTACACAAGGCAATGAGCAGTGTTGGACAGCACCTACACAAGGCAATGAGCAGTGTTGGACAGCACCTACACAAGACTATGAGCAGTGTTGGACAGCACCTACACAAGGTTATGAGCAGTGTTGGACAGCGCCTACACAAGACTATGAGCAGTGTTGGACAGCACCTACACACAGTTATGAGTAGTGTTGGGCAGCACCTACACACAGTTATGAGTAGTGTTGGACAGCACCTACACATGGTTATGTGCAGTGTTGGACAGCACCTACACAAGGCTATGAGCAGTGTTGGACAGCACCTACACACAGTTATGAGCAGTGTTGGACAGCGCCTACACACAGTTATGAGCAGTGTTGGACAGTAACAAATCTTCCAATGACGATGTACAAGTGCACAATTTCTGTTAATAATTATCTGGTTGAGTATCCAGCGTTGTTGTTATCTTTGCAAAATATGCGATCATATGGCTATTGCCTACCAGATGATGTTGTTATTTTAGGAAAATATACTGGCATAAGGATGATGCTAATGGCATGGTCATGGTTGCTAGGGCCAATTGTGTCAAAATGTTTTGAACAAAATCTTCAGAATACCACTTCTTGAAACACCTCATCAAATTTCAATCTCAGTGACCAGGTATTATTTGAGATAAGAGTTTTTGATCAAAATTTTTACACCTAATTTGCATATCACGGATGAGATCATTATCAACCCAATCTGCTCTGTCGTTTTGAAATTAAACTTAAAGACTTTTGACCAAAAAGACACATTTTTAGATCTTATTTGCACATTACTGATGGACACATTACGTCATGAATAAATCTTAATTTTTACACCTCTAAGTATGTTCCCACCAAATTTCAGACGAATGTGCCCAATAGCTCTTGAGTTTAAGTTTGTTGACCAAAAATGACATTTTTTACCCAAATCACATACCTGTGATGCGATCATTTTGCTTTGAACAATTTCCCAACTAGACACTAAAAGCAATGTTTCCATCAAATACCAAGGCAATCAGTCTGGCAGTTTTTGAGTTTAAATCATCTACACATGCCTACAGCACTACTGAACATTATCAGTTCAGTTGTGCTAAAAAGCAAATTTTTTTTTAATGAAATACACACACCTGTGATGCAATCATTTTGCCTTGAACAATTTGCAACTAGACACCACAAGTAACGTCCCCATCAAATACCAAAGTAATTGGTCCAGCAGTTTTTGATCCTAAGTTGTTCACAGACACACACACACACACACACACACACACACACACACACACACACACATACACACACAGACAGACAGACAGACAGACAGACAGACAGACAGACAGACAGACAGACACACACACACACAACTTCATTAGTTGAGTTGTGCTAAAAATGCAGTAAATGGAGAATACAGCATCTATAATTGGCAATTATAAATGAGGGTCAAGATTACTGTTCTTGACAGCTTGGAAGTCATAAAAAGCTGGATCAAGATGTTAAAGCTACACTAGCTGCAAATGAACCACTTTTGGAAACTCTTTTTAGTTAGATATACGACTTAATACTCATAATTTTGCACACCCTGAACAGTATGGAATCACACAAAGGGTAAACATATTTGTGTAGCTGTACATGTATGGTAAAATTCATCCAATCAATCAAAATGAGCAACCCAATGTAACCTGTTACTGTACAAACTCTCATTAATATGTACAATGTCTAATTATTGTCAAATGGAAATTCTAATTATTGGGTTTTAACAATTTTCAGTGACTATATTGTTGGTTGTCTAATCTAAAAGTAATGCTACAGTTACAGCTAGTGCAGTTTTAAGTAACTAAACAACCTGGAGAGCACTGTCTATCAATATTTAAGAAAACTTTAATAATTACCTCAAAACGTTTTCACACTTGAATAGTGTCTCTTACTTCTGATGCTACTTTTTTTTGTTGCAAATTGTTACTTGACATTGAAGGTCAAGGTCTAGGTCAAAGGTCAGTATTTGAGTTTAAGTTCAATCTTCTATATATACATTTGTAGACATGAATGGTGTCTCAGTGTACAAATATCCACTTACCATAGTCCTCTCCTCTAAGAATTTCTGGTGCTATATAATTTGGTGTCCCACAGAACGTACTTGTAGTGTCACCAGGACGAAGCCCTTCTTTACACATACCATAATCAGTTAATTTGATATGACCATCGCTATCCAACAACACATTGTCCAGTTTCAAGTCACGATAAATTATACCTTTTAAAAGAAAAACACAGTACATTGATGCAGAATATATCATTAATGGTTCACAGAATCACTAGGACAGTATAATATAGTCACTTTGGAATGATAAATTGGCAACAAATGCGACATTTTGATCTGTCTACTACGAACCTTGATCACATAATATCACTGATGGGAGCTTCATTTACACATCCCTAGATGCATCCCATTGTGATTCCTGTCCAATCTGCTCGGTAGTTTTAGAATTATAGATTATAGATTTTGGACCAAAAACACACATTTTTAGACCTACATTGCATATCACTGATGGGATCATCATGTTGTGAACAATTCTTAATCTAAACATACTTAGAATCTTCCCACCTAATTCCAGACCAATCTGCCCAGCAGTTTTTGAAAGACCGACACACTTTACCATGAACCATTGCTTCCCAATTGTGCTAAAACTTAGAGAATGTTCCCAAGTAACCTCAAGAAGGGATAATTCAAGTGCCACTAACATGCACTTGTTACATTATGTTAAATACCCATATAAATTTTAATGATTTAATTGATCAATAAAATAATAACATTTCTGTGCAACCTTATCTGGCTAAATATTCATGAGAGAAATCAGACAAAAGACATCACATGTTTAGCCCTAATTTGCATATCACTCATGGGATCATCATGTAATTAATATCACTTGATCTGTAGATTCCCAGAAACATCCCAGGGAAATTTCAGCTAAATCATAAAAGTCACATTTTCATATCTAATTTGCATATCCCTGATAGGATCATCATGTCATGAAATTCTTGAATTATAAACACCCCTAAGAACGTTCCAACCAAATTTCAGACTGATCTGCTAAGTACTTTGAAGTTTTTTTGTTTTTTTACCAAAACCACACTTGTGATGCATTAATTTTGCCAAGAACAATTTCCAAACTAGAAACCACGAGTAATGTCCCTCCCAAATACTAATAAAAGCAGTTGACCAAGTTGTGCACACACTTACACACACACACATAGGCAGACAGACAAACAGACACCGCACCATGCTTATAGCACAATTGAACTTCATTAGTTCAGCTGTGCTAATAAAACTTTACAGCTATTACAACCTTTATAGATATGGGTTTTGAGGACCTCGGTAGTACTGCTTACAGGACCACCTAAAGTCGGACCTTCCGAAAATACAACCTTGATCCATAAAACCAATGATACACCTTCATGAAGTTTTCTATAGGTATTCTCATGAATACTAGTATGTTTATTTGAGGTGAAATATGTTTACTTCATTGTTAAATAAGCCGCTAAAAAGGTGACATGAGTGAGTGGGCTAAAATATGTCGTCAGGACAGTATGGCAGTGCTCTTGCTGGCAACTGATAAAAATCAGATAAATAAAAGTCATTGACTGTGAAACACCCCAAAATTACAACTATTAATGTATATCGAGTCTATCCATTTTCATTTATGTTCCCATTTCAAAAATATGGGGGACATATATGGAAACTTCAAATAAATAAATGTTTGTATTACCCACAGACACAGTACAGACGATAGTCAGGTAGCGAGAGTAAACATCAGTAAGGATTTGGTTAAGATGTGTAGATTGTATTTTTTTTGTTTACTAATGTTTATTACAACCATCAGTAATGTATTTTTTCACAATGTTGTTGAGTTTTTATTCACCTGTTCATGTATGCTCATCATAGCCTGAATGCTAGCAAAGTCTCTCTATGATGGCACAAAATAGCATGGTCTACATGGGACTAGAAATACTCGAAAACTCGCGAAGTAAATCCGATGGAAGTGACTGAAAAAGGCTAAGTTTAAGATGTTTGTCAAAGTTTTTAATGTTTTAAAACCACAATGCGTTTCACGAAAGTTGTCTAGCAAAATAGTAACTATAGTGAATGTGAGTATTTTGAATCACCTTTAATTTTGAAAACAGTTTGTGAAGGGTCAAGAGTCTTAAAAGAGAGCTGATAGTTGTATAGGATAGACACTTGAATGTAATCTCTGATAGCTGTATAGGATAGACACTTGAATGTAATCTCTGATAGCTGTATGGGGTAGACACTTGAATGAAATCTCTGATAGCTGTATGGGGTAGACACTTGAATGTAATCTCTGATAGCTGTATGGGGTAGACACTTGAATGTAATCTCTGATAGCTGTATGGGATAGACACTTGTCAATGTAATCTCTGATAGCTGTATGGGGTAGACACTTGAATGTAATCTCTGATAGCTGTATGGGGTAGACACTTGAATGAAATCTCTGATAGCTGTATGGGGTAGACACTTGAATGAAATCTCTGATAGCTGTATGGGGTAGACACTTGAATGTAATCTCTGATAGCTGTATGGGGTAGACACTTGAATGTAATCTCTGATAGCTGTATGGGGTAGACACTTGAATGTAATCTCTGATAACTGTATGGGGTAGACACTTGAATGAAATCTCTGATAGTTGTATAGGATAGACACTTGAATGTAATCTCTGATAGCTGTATGGGGTAGACACTTGAATGTAATCTCTGATAGCTGTATGGGGTAGACACTTGAATGTAATCTCTGATAACTGTATGGGTTAGACACTTGAATGAAATCTCTGATAGCTGTATAGGATAGACACTTGAATGTAATCTCTGATAGCTGTATGGGGTAGACACTTGAATGTAATCTCTGATAGCTGTATAGGATAGACACTTGTCAATGTAATCTCTGATAGCTGTATGGGGTAGACACTTGAATGTAATCTCTGATAGCTGTATAGGATAGACACTTGTCAATGTAATCTCTGATAGCTGTATGGGGTAGACACTTGAATGTAATCTCTGATAGTTGTATAGGATAGACACTTGAATGTAATCTCTGATAGCTGTATGGGGTAGACACTTGAATGTAATCTCTGATAACTGTATGGGGTAGACACTTGAATGTAATCTATGATAACTGTATGGGGTAGACACTTGAATGTAATCTCTGATAACTGTATGGGGTAGACACTTGAATGTAATCTCTGATAGTTGTATAGGATAGACACTTGAATGTAATCTCTGATAGCTGTATGGGGTAGACACTTGAATGTAATCTCTGATAGCTGTATAGGATAGACACTTG